>NW_024070211.1:73262304-73357548 GCF_014754425.2 Oryx dammah
AAATGAGTCAACTCTTCGCATGAGGTGGCCAAAGTATTGGAGTTTCAGCGAAACTCCTTCCAAAGAAATCCCAGGGCTGATCTCCTTTAGAATGGACTGGTTGGATCTCCTGACAGTCCAAGGTACTCTCAAGAGTCTTCTCCAACACCACAGTTCAAAAGCATCAATTCTTCAGCACTCAGCTTTCTTCACAGTCCAACTCTCACATCCATACATGACCACTGGAAAAACCACAGCCTTGACTAGATGGACCTTTGTTGGCAAAGTAATGTCTCTGCTTTTGAATATGCTATCTAGGTTGGTCATAACTTTCCTTCCAAGAAGTAAGCATCTTTTAATTTCATGGCTGCAATCACCATGTGCAGTGATTTTGGAGCCCCCAAAAATAAAGTCTGACACTGTTTCTGCTGTTTCCCCATCTATTTCCCATGAAGTGATGGGACCAGATGCCATGATCTTCATTTTCTGAATGTTGAGCTTTAAGCCAACTTTTTCACTCTCCTCTTTCACTTTCATCAAGAGGCTTTTGAGTTCCTCTTCACTTTCTGCCATAAGGGTTATGTCATCTGCATATCTGAGGTTATTGATATTTCTCCCAGCAATCTTGATTCCAGCTTGTGCTTCTTCCAGCCCAGTGTTTCTCCTGATATACTCTGCATAGAAGTTAAATAAGCAGGGTGACAATATACAGCCTTGACATACTCCTTTTCCTATTTGGAACCAGTCTGTTGTTCCACGTCCAGTTCTAACTGTTGCTTCCTGACCTGCATATAGGTTTCTCAACAAGCAGGTCAGGTGGTCTGGTATTCCCACCTCTTTCAGAATTTCCCACAGTTTATTGTGATCCACACAGTCAAAGGCTTTGGCATAGTCAATAAAGCAGAAATAGATGTTTTTCTGGAACTCTCTTGCTTTTTCCATGATCCAGCAGGTGGTAGCAATTTGATCTCTGGTTCCTCTGCCTTTTCTAACACCAGCTTGAACATCAGGAAGTTCACAGTTCACATATTGTTGAAGCTTGGCTTGGAGAATTTTGAGCATTACTTTACTAGTGTGTGAGATGAGTGCAATTGTGCTGTAGTTTGAGCATTCTTTGGCATTGCCTTTCTTTGGAATTGGAATGAATACTGACCTTTTCCAGTCCTGTGGCCACTGCTGAGTTTTCCAAATTTGCTGGCATATTGAGTGCAGCACTGTCACAGCATCATCTTTCAGGATTTTAAACAGCTCAACTGGAATTCCATCACCTCCACTAGCTTTGTTCATAGTGATGCTTTCTAAGACCCACTCTACTTCACGTTCCAGGATGTCTGGCTCTAGGTGAGTGATCACACAACTGTGATTATCTGGGTCATGAATATCTTTTTTTGTAGAATTCTTCTTTGTATTCTTGCCACCTCTTCTTAGTATCTTCTGCTTCTGTTAGGTCCATCCCATTTCTGTCCTTTATCGAGCCCATCTTTGCATGAAATGTTTCTTGAAGAGATCTCTAGACTTTCCCATTCTGTTGTTTTCCTCTATTTCTTTGCATTGATCGCTGAGGAAGGCTTTCTTATCTCTCCTTGCTATTCTTTGATACTCTGCATTCAGATGCCTATATCTTTTCCTTTCTCCTTTGCTTTTCGCTTCTCTTCTTTTCGCAGCTATTGTAAGGCCTCCCCAGACAGCCATTTTGCTTTTTTGCATTTCTTTTCCATTGGGATGGTCTTGATCCCTGTCTCCTGTACAATGCCACGAACCTCCACCCATAGTTCATCAGGCACTCTATCTATCAGATCTAGTCCCTTAAATCTGTTTCTCACTTCCACTGTATAATCATAAGGTATTTAATTTAGGTCATTCCTGAATGGTATGATTGACAGAAAACTAGTCAATCTAATCACACAGACCACAGCCTTGTCTAACTCAGTGAAACTAAGCCATGCCATGTGGGGCCACCCAAGACGGGAGGGTCATGGTGGAGAGGTCTGACAGAATGTGGTCCACTGGAGAAGGGAATGGCAAACCACTTCAGTATTCTTACTTTGATAACCCCATGAACAGCATGAAAAGGCAAAATGATAGGATACTGAAAAAGGAACTCCCCAAGTCTGTAGGTGCCCAATATGCTCCTGGAGATCAGTGGAGAAATAACTCCAGAAAGAATGAAGGGATGGAGCCAAAGCAAAAACAATGCCCAGTTGTGGATGTGACTGGTGATAGAAGCAAGGTCCAATGCTCTAAAGAGCAATATTGCATAGGAACCTGGAATGTTAGGTCCATGAATCAAGGCAAATTGGAAGTGGTCAAACAGGAGATGGCAAGATTGAACGTTGACATTCTAGGAATCAGCGAACTAAAATGGACTGGAATGGGTTAATTTAACTCAGATGACCATTGTATCTACTGCTGTGGGCAGGAATCCGTTAGAAGAAATGGAGTAGCCATCATGATCAACAAAAGAGTCCAAAATGCAGTACTTGGATGCAATCTCAAAAACAACAGAATGATCTCTGTTCGTTTCCAAGGCAAACCATTCAATATCACAGTAATCCAGTAATGCTGAAGAAGTTGAGTGGTTCTATGAAGACCTACAAGGCCTTTTAGAACTAACACCTAAAAAAGATGTCCTTTTCATTATAGGGACTGGAATGCAAAAGTAGGAAGTCAAGAAACACCTGGGGTAATAGGCAAATTTGGCCTTGGAATGTGGAATGAAGCAGGGCAAAGACTAATAGAGTTTTGCCAAGAGAATACACTGGTCATAGCAAACACCCTCTTCCAACAACACAAGAGAAGACTCTACACATGGACATCACCAGATGGTCAACACCGAAATCAGATTGATTATATTCTTTGCAGTCAAAGATGGAGAAGCTCTATACAGTCAGCAAAAACAAGATCGGGAGCTGACTGTGGCTCAGATCATGAACTCCTTATTGCCAAATTCAGACTTAAATTGAAGAAAGTAGGCAAAACCACAAAACCATTCAGGTATGACCTAAATCATAGCTCCTCAAGTGTCTACCAAATAAAGCTCAAATCCCACAGTCTGACATTCTAGGACTCCCACAGCCAGTCAAATGCCATGCTTTCTATGTGTGGCTGCCTCCCATTTGGCTCTTAGGAGAAACAACCAGGTTATGTTTTCCTGAAGCCTTCACAACCCAGAAATGTGCACATATCAGACAGGCATGACATAAATATTATATATCCTTGGAAACGAGAGGAGACCAGTATTATAATATCATCTAATCTGCTTCCAAAGCTTAGGCTCCAGGGGCTTCTGTTTCATTGTGAATAAAAATATGAAGCTTTCAGGAAGATGAGATAAAATAAGTGATGAATATCTGGGTTGTGTGGTACAGATTAAGCTCCTATGAGCTCAGAGAAAGGAGAAATCCATGTAAACAGACAGGACCTGCCATCAGGCTGGACTAGAACTTGAGGTGGCCTTTAGAGGTGAAGGTAAGGACTTCCCCGGTGGTCCAGAGGTTAAGACTCCATGCTTCCAATGCAGGGGACACAGGTTTGATCTCTGGTTAGGGAACTAAGATTCTACATGCCACACAGTGCAGTCAGAAAAAAAAGGAACTAGAGGTGAGGGCAGAATTGAGACACAAGGAGAAGAAAAAGGTGCTCTCAGCTTTTCAGAGGACACAAAAATCCCCTAAAAGTCCCACTGTGAGTCTACATGCATTCACGTAAGATGCCATGAGGAACCCCTTTCTGAGCACTGAGCCTCACAGTCAGTGAGGAAGCAATGCAGGACACCGCGCTGGTGTCCGCAAGACTGACTGCTGAAAAGGGCAGCCCAGGCGGAAGCAGGCAGTCCCCTCAGCACTGCCCTCTGCACCTCCGAGGAGCTATGCAGGACCAGCCAACACTGGGCTCTTCAATAGACACGTGCCCTGGTGCTGTCTGCAGTTCTCTTTGGAGGGGATCACCTAAGAAACACTCTGATGAAAAGCCTTGGATGTGCAGCCCTTGAGTGGTAAGAACAGAGCCCATTAGGGAGGGGGCTGGAGAGGATGGGAGAGGGTGGGAGGTAACCCAAGTCCAAAACCGACCGTTAGTCACTGCTTCTCCAATCTGGACGCAGGCCCTTCAGAACGCCTACGACTGCAGGGTTGATGGTTTCAAGTGACTAAAAGCGTGATTCATAAAATATTGAAGATGACTCTGATTCTGGGGTGGTTTTTTACACGCAGAGATTTAACTCAGGAAGATGCTGGCAGTCTTGTAGGGATTAACCCCTATGAAGGCTATTCTGCCAGCACATAGCCTGTCTGGATACAGAACAGGAAAGTCATTTAATGAAGTCTTCAGGTTCTCTAGATGGACAAATTTAAAGGCTGTGGGCACCTATGTAAATAAAGATGCAAAGGGGAAAATCCACCTAGAAGTACAACCCTTGAACAATGGGAGAGCTGGGATATCAGAAAACACATGCCGTCTAGCTCACTCCATAAACAGCTTTAAGCAGCATAATTCCAATTTATAAAAAAATGAAGGAAGGAAGGGAAAGAGGGAGGCAGAGAGAGAGAGGGAAATAATGAACATTAAAATAGCCTAAAGGTTATCTGTTTCATTACCAGGCTTACTTTATTCTATTATATGTGGACTTCAATTTTACTGAGAGTTTCAAATCAACATGATGCATTCTGACGAGGTGGTAATTACACCCCAGAATGTATTAAATAAGAAATCACATTTAAAAAAAAAAAGTCATTACCACTAAAAATAAAAACGGAAGCTAACTATTTATATGCTGCCTGTCACCATGCCCTCACACACACACAGCAGGATAAAAACAAAGACATATGTTGTGCAAAAAGTTACTCTCCCATCACAAGAGCCGAGGATGCATGCGGCAGAATTGTAAACCAGGGAGGCACGCCCACAGCAGATACCCTGCTTGCTGAGTTGGTTACTTTCAGTTTATTTCCATCTACTAGTGTAGCTAATCAGCAAGTAAATATTTCCTCAAGCACACAGTGTGCCAAATCCAGAAGAGAGTGTAGTGGCCAGTTCTCTGGATCCCAAACAGTCTGCAGAATATTAGCTCTACAATGTGACATGGAGCATGACCTCAAGACCAGTCTCTTTTCCTCACTGTCTCTCTGAGAGAATCAGAGAGAATGGTTCTGTAACAAGGTAATGGCTTTCACTGAACAAAATAAAAAGATGGACAGTATATTAACAGGCAGCTCAATGCATGTTCTGAATTACAGAATTTGCACATAGATGATCAATAATACACTGAGCATAAGCTCTCTCAACTCACCTCCACTTATATACTTGCCAGAGTCGCAGCCACAAGGCCTACTGTAAGATGCCCAGGGATCTAGACTATTCTCCCTGGATGCCCGCTCCATTCCAATTTCACCAGTTTTTAGCCAAGAAACGGTGTTGCCTGCTCCCAGTCCTGCAAATGCCAGTTGAATTTCTGAATACAATTACTTAATACTTAATATTTACAGTAATCATAAGAGCTAACACATACTATGTCCCAGATATTGCTCTAAGGACTTTGTTTGTATTAGCTGATAAAATTCTCTCAGCAATCCCGTGAGATATGTCTGATAATTAGGCTTATTTTATCAATGAGAAAACAGGCCACAACCCAGTTTCAAGCTAAACGTTGCAGAGCTATGATAGAACATAGGCAGTCTGGCTCCACAGCCTGCACTTTTAACTACTAGGCGAGGCTACACAAATATTAGATAGATTGATATTCATGAGGATAAAAAAGAAAACATAGTTTCTATAAATTAGGTTAAATGCTTTAGAAAGACTTGCTAAAACCATTTTGTTGAAAAATAACCAACTCACACCAGGTATGGAGAAGATATCTGTGAAAGACTGGGAGGAAAGGAAAAAATCATAAAAATGTAAAATCCTGGGCTTGGATGACCTGACATGTCTTGACATGTACATGCTTGCTCTGTATTAACCCCAGGCAAATGGAAATCAGGGGCAGCATGTTCTGGATATGGTTCATAACAAGATCAATTCAAAACACCGACCACTGAATCCATATTCAAAAAGGGGACATATTTTAGGTGTAGACACAAAAACTTCATACACATAAAATTACAATTAACACTGATGATATCTCTAAGTGCCCAGGTTTACTGTACTTTTTCTTAAACAAAATACCCAGTCTTAATCAGATCCGGTAAAAAAAAAAAAAGGCTTCTGCTACGTGCTAGGAGTATTTACACATACAAACTCCCCCCACACACATCAGAGCTATCGAGAACCTCAAAATTTAAAATGCTGTCAAACAAATCTAGTGCTGCCCACACTGGACATCAAGCTTCTTGAGAGCAGGGTTTGCCAGCTTTGCTTACTTCTGCATCCCCAGCGCCTAGAAAATTGCCCACCACCTACAAGGCAATCAAATGACATTTGTTGAATGAATGACTGTACAAGTGATGAATGAGAATGAAAGGCAGCTGTCATATGGGCTAGGTGGAACTCAGTCTAGATGAGCAAAAGAGCATAGGGAATTAAAACAGTAATGAAGGTGAATGTGGTCTTTATATGTGACTTAATTGTTTTATGTGATTTAATTCTTTACTTGTCCCTGACCCAACAGGATAATGAACAAACAATAGCATAAAACATGATGCATGCAGAAGACTAAAAATGCTGCCTAATGGAAGAGAAAGGAAAGGAATCAAGTCATACCTAACTACTAACGACCAGAAGCCCCCAGATGCATTTTCATTTTAAAACACAAAAATCTGTACAGCAGGTCTCCTCCTCTTTAAGAGTAGTATCTATGGACCTAATGGCCCCTTAGCTTACTCTCCTTTAAGACTTGGCTTATTAGTAACAGTAAAAAGTTTTATCTAGTATGATTGAAGAGTGATTGAAACTTCACAGCCACTTACTGATGACTTCCTTATAAATGACTAAGGAATAGAGTGTCAATAATCATCTGTTGAAATAATTAAAATAAATGAAATATACTTGGAAATGATATCCATCTAAGTTACTTCTTCAGAAGGTTTTTCAGGCAGACGGGCACAGCACACAGGCAAGAAGTATTAGCCAGCGGTTTAAAAGACTTACAAATGACCTCAACAGCTCAATAGTGTGTGGTTTTCAGCCTAGCACAGCCTCTTTAGGCCCCAGTTTCATAGGAAAGGGACCTGAGAACAATTTTTGGCCTGCTGCTGCTGCTAAGTCACTTCAGTCATGTCCGACTCTGTGCGACCCCATAGACGGCAGCCCACCAGGCTCCCCCGTCCCTGGGATTCTCCAGGCAAGAACACTGGAGTAGGTTGTCATTTCCTTCTCCAGTCCACCATATTCTAGCTGACCCCAGACAAGTCACAGCCAGGGGTCTGACTTTTAAAAGCGCTGGTCATTTTTGCCCCTTGGCAATGGCAACCCACTCCAGTACTCTTGCCTGGAAAATCCCATGGACAGAGGAGCCTAGTGGGCTGCAGTCCATGGGGTCGCTAAGAGGCGGGCACAACTGAGCGACTTCACTTTCACTTTTCACTTTCATGCGTTGGAGAAGGAAATGGCAACCCACTCCAGTAACTCTTGCCTAGAAAATCCCAGGGATGAAGGAGCCTGGTGGGCTGCCATCTATGGGGTCACACAGAGTCAGACACGACTGAAGTGACTTAGCAGCAGCCAGCAGTTATATATTAGTTACATAGCAAGGACCTATTAATTACATATTATATTTTCCAACTTTGTATATGAGTATTCTATTATAGATGAAAACTTTTGCTTTAACCTAAAAGTTCTACTTTTCTATTGATTTTAAAAGAAATTAAAATATTTTTATGGGTGCAATACAAAAGTATTTTAGGCCCTCAAGATTACCTTGAAGAAAGTAGGGAAAACCACTAGTCCATTCAGGTATGACCTAAAACAAATCCCTTATGATTATACAGTGGAGGTGACAAATAGATTCAGAGGTTATATCTGATAGAGTGCCTGAAGAACTATGAACAGAAGTTTGTGAAATGGTACAGGAGGCAGTGATCAAGACCACCCCCAAGAAAAACAAATGCAAAGGCAGAATGGTTGTCTGAGGAGGCCTTACAAATAGTTGAGAAAAGAAGAGAAGCTATAGGCAAAGGAGAAAAGGAAAGATATACCCATCTGAATTAAGAGTTCCAAAGAATAGCAAGGAGAGATAAAAAAGTCTTCCTCAGTGATCAATGCAAAGAAATAGAGGAAAACAATAGAATGGGGAAGACAAGAGATCTCTTCAAGAAAAATAGAGATACCAAGGGAACATTTCATGCAAAGATGGGCACAATAAAGGACAGAAATGGGATGGACCTAACAGACGCAGAAGATACTAAGAAGTGGTGGCAAGAATACACAGAAGAACTATACAAAAAAGATCTTCATGACCCAGATAACCACGATGGTGTGGTCACTCATCTAGAGTCAGACATCCTGGAATCCGAAGTCAAGTGGACCTTAGGAAGCATCACTATGAACAAAGCTAGTGGAGGTGATGGAATTCCAGTTGAGCTATTTCAAATCCTGAAAGATGATGCTGTGAAAGTGCTACACTCAATATGCCAACAAATTTGGAAAACTCAGCAGTGGCCACAGGACTGGGAAAGATCAATCTTCATTCCAATCCCAAAGAAAGGCAATGCCAAAGAATGCTCAAACTACAGCACAATTGCACTCATCTCACACACTAGTAAAGTAATGCTCAAAATTCTCCAAGACAGGCTTCAACAGTACATGAACCATGAACTTCCAGATGTTCAAGCTCGTTTTAGAAAAGGCAGAGGAACCAGAGATCAAATTGCCAACATCTTCTGGATCACTGAAAAAGCAAGAAAGTTCCAGAAAAACACCTGCTTTATTGACTATGCCAAAGCCTTTGACTGTGTGGATCACAACAAACTGTGGAAAATTCTTAAGGAGATGGGAATACCAGACCACCTTATCTGCCTCCTGAGAAATCTGTATGCAGGTCAAGATGCAACAGTTAGAACTGGACATGGAACAACAAACTGGTTCCAAATCGGGAAAGGAGTACATCAAGGCTGTATATTGTCACCCTGCTTATTTAACTTATATATACAGAGGACATCATGCAAAATGAAGCACAAGCTGGAAATCAAGACTGCCGGGAGAGATATCAATAACCTCAGACATGCAGATAAGTGAAAGTGAAGTTGCTCAGTCGTGTCCGACTCTTTGCAACCCCGTGGACTGTAGCCTACCAGGTTCCTCTGACCATGGGATTCTCCGGGCAAGAATACTGGAGTGGATTGCCATTTCCTTCTCCAGGGGATTTTCCCAACTCAGGGATTGAACCCAGGGATCAAACCCAGGTCTCCTGCATTGGAGACAGACACTTTAACCTCTGAACCTCCAAGGAAGCCTCTATGCAGATAACACCACCCTTATGGCAGTAAGTGAAGAAGAACTAAAGAGCCTCTTGATGAAAGTGAAAGAGGAGAGTGAAAAAGTTGGCTTAAAACTCAACATTCAGAAAACTAAGATCATGGCATCCAGTTACATCACTTCATGGGAAATAGATGGGGAAACAATGAGAAACTATTTTCTTGGGCTCCAAAATCACTGCAGATGGTGATTGCAGCCATGAAATTAAAAGACGCTTACTTCTTGGAAGGAAAGTTATAAACAGCCTAGACAGCATATTGAAACACAGAGACATTACTTTGCCCACAAAGGTCCATCTAGTCAAAGCTATGATTTTTCCAGTAGTCACGTATGGATGTGAGAGTTGGACTATAAAGAAAGCTGAGCGCTGAAGAATTCATGCTTTAGAACTGTGGTGTTGGAGAAGACTCTTGAGAGTCCCTTGGACAGCAAGGAGATCCAACCAGTCCATCCTAAAGGAAATCAGTCCTGAATATTCATTGGAAGAACTGATGCTGAAGCTGAAACTCCAATACTTTGGCCACCTGATGCAAAGAACTGACTCATTTGAAAAGACCCTGATGCTGGGAAAGATTGAAGGTGGGAGGTAAAGGGGACGACAGAGGATGAGATGGTTGGATGGCATCACCAACTCAATGGACATGAATTTGAGTAAGCTCTGGGAGTTGGTGATGGACAGGGAAGCCTAGAGTGCTGCAATCCATGGGGTCGCAAAGAGTTGGACATGACTGAGCGATTGAACTGACTGAGTGCCTGTTACAAAGAACAAGTCAACCTAAACCTATGTCATGGGAACAAGGAACACCAGGTTTCTCTTGCCACATCCCCCCACCCACACCCCACAAACCACACCGTGTACAAGAACTGTGTTCATACATGATCATGGGACCAGACTGACACTGGAGGAAGATGTGGCTACGTGAGCAGCAGGGCCGGAGGAGGCCAGGTTGGATCCTTCCAGCCTGGAAAGCCAGTGAGACAGAGACCAGCTCAATAGCATAGTGGTAACTAAACCATGCGGAGAAGGCAATGGCACCCCACTCCAGTACTCTTGCCTGGAAAATCCCATGGACAGAGGAGCCTGGAGGACTGCAGTCCATGGGGTCTCTAAGAGTCAGACACCACTGAGCAACTTTCCTTTCACTTTTCACTTTCATGCATTGGAGAAGGAAATGGCAACCCACTCCAGTGTTCTTGCCTGGAGAATCCCAGGGATGGGAGAGCCCGGTGGGCTGCCGTCTATGGGGTCACACAGAGTCGGACACGACTGAAGTGACTTAGCAGCAGCAACTAAACCATGAGCATGCCAGGGAAGAGGCCACAGCAACTGCAATAACAACTCTGCTGGACTTGACGGCCAACCAGACCCTCACTGTGCTCCTATCTTCTATACAGGTTCCAAGACTTTTTGGTCTAAGCAATTCAAATGCAATTCACTCAACAAATGGCTTCCTATATGCCAGATACTGTCTGGGACACTTGATCTATCTGGTTAAGAAATAAAAGCAAAACTCCCTGCCCTGGGGCTAATAATCTTCTGGGACAACAGTCTATATAAAACTAAGTATAATAAACAAGCATATTGCACATTTGAAGGTGTAAGAAATATAAAGAAAGAGGGTAGAATGCAGAGGATCAGGAATTCTAGGTGGGGGTGGGTATCACAATATTAAATAGACATGACAAAGCAATCCTAGCTAAGGTGAAGTTTCACAGAGACATGAAAGCAGTGAGATAAATACCTGAAGGAAAAGCATTCCAGCAAGAGGCAATAGTTCGAGCAAGGGCTTGCAGATGGGAATGTACCTCTCTGACTCCCTAACTGAAAGGAACTTAAGGAGAAAATTAAAGGAGAAAACTAAAATCTGTTATCAGCTACTGAAAGCAATCTCTATTATAGCAGGAAGAAGGGAGTAGTAAGATCTACAGTTGATCCTGGAACTCAGATCTGAACTGCAAGGGCCCACTTATATGCAAATTTTTTTCTCCAATAGTAAGTACTACAACACGACACCATCTGAGGTTGGTTGTATCCAAGGATGTGGAAACTTACATAGAAGAATCATGAATATGGAGGAAGTCCATACGCAGACGGTCACCATAAGTTATACATGGATTTTCAACAACTCAGAAGGTCAGTGTCCTAACACCCGATTGTTCAAGGGTTAATTGTAATTCAATCAAGTAGAGCCTGAAATGCCCACTAAGAAATTAGACATGTGGACCCTGTAACTAGAGACAGAGGTGAAGGCTGTAGGTATGCCTTTGCTATTGTGACAGAGAAGGGTTAAATGCTCACCATTTCCCAGTCTAGACTTTCCTGTGCAATTACGTAGAGGTCATGTGACACAGTTCCGGTCAAAAGAATATGAATGGAAGTTAATTATGCTCCTTCCAGACCTAGCCATACACCCCTGCAATCCTGACCATGCTCTCTCTTGCCTTTCCTCAGCAACTACAAACAGTTAACAGTTAGTTGCTCAGTCGTTGTTTGACTCTTTGCAACCCCATGGAATATAGCCCACCAGGCTTCTCTGTCCATGAAATTCTCTAGGCAAGAATACTGGAGTGATCTCATTTTAAAGATGGCAGCATCATAAGATAAAAGGGTCTCAGTCCTGCAAATCACTGTTGGAAGGCTGCTGCCAAGGAGGGCTGCCCTACCCATATAGTGTGTGGTACCCCATATGTGCCCTACCCATATACAGTGAGAAACTATGAGTTAATTGTGTCGTGCCCCTGAGATTTCTAGGACTGTTATTACAGCAGCTAGCTTGAATTGCCCTAATGCAATAGACACACTGAAATCTCTGAATGCCACAAAAGACCACCACCGAAGAACAGATCTGTCTGTGTCCACGCTCAGTGGTGTCCAACGTTTTGTGACCCCGTGGACTGTAGCCTGCCAGGCTCCTCTGTCCAGGGGATTCTTCAGGCAGGAACTGGAGTGGGTTGCCATTTCCTCCTCCAGAGGGTCTTTCTGACCCAGGAATGGAATTCATGTCTCTTGCATTTGCTGTACTGGCAGTCGGGTTCTTTTACCACTGTGCCACCTGGGAAGCCCAACAGAGCAAATACTTAAAATGAAAATGACCAGCATCCTCTTTTGAAAAGGGTGAATGATGATGTCCTGATTTCCAAGGACACTAATCAAATCTCATCTTAGGGGAATGTCTAAATTATCTCATCTTTTCCTCCCTGAAATTATGTCTTCCTTAGACTTCAAGAACCCATTTCTTCCCTGATTTTCTGCTTGTCTCACTAGCTATTCCATTTCTTGTGCCTATCCTTGACACAGAGTGGTCTAACTTGACTGACACACCCTCCTGAGGATCCCATTCACTCTAAAATCTTTGTTTCACTTTCACAGTCACCAGGGCACCTGTACCTGTGCAGGTACAGTGTACCTGTAGTCCTCACCTATCTTGAGTTGTAGTCCCTATTAGACACATCTATCTTATGGAACACAATGGTTAACTTTATGTATCAACTTTATTGGATCACAGGGAGAGCAAAAATTAGGCTAACATCATTTCTGGATTATGTCTATGAGGATGTTCCTGGATGAGATTAGCATTTGAATCAGTAGACTGAGGAAAGCAGACTGTTTTCTTCAATGTGGGTGGACATCATCTAATCTACAGTGGGCCTGAATAGAACCAAAAGGTTGAGAAAAAGAGAACTTGCCTCCCCACCTGACTTTAGAGCTGGGATGTTGTGTTCTCCTGCCTTCAGAGTGAGATTTACACCACTGGAACCTTGGGTTGCAGACTCAGACTAAACTACTCCACCTCTTTCTTGGACCTCGAGCTTGGGGAATTCTCAGTCTCCATAACCACAGGACAGCATATTAAAAAGCAGAGACATTACTTTGCTGACAAAAGTCCATATAGTCAAAGCTATGGTTTTTCCAGTAGTCATGTACGGATGTGAGAGCTAGACCATAAAGAAAGCTGAGCCCCAGAGAATTGATGCTTTCGAACTGTGGTGTTATAGAAGACACTTGAGAGTCCCTTGGACAGAAAGGAGATCAAAGCAGTCAATCCGATAGGAAATCAATCCTGAATATTCACTGGAAGGACTGATGCTGAAGCTGAAGCTCCAATACTTTGGCCACCTGATGCAAAGAGTTGACTCATTGGAAAAGACTCTGATGCTGGGAAAGATTGAAGGCAGGAGAAGGGGACAACAGAGGATGAGATGGTTGGATTGGATGGCGTCACTGACTCAGTGGACATGAGTCTGGGCAAGTTCCAGGAGACAGTGAAGGACAGAGGAGCCTGGCGTGCTACAGTTCATGGAGTCACAAAGAGTCAGATGCTACTTAGCAAATGAACAATAACCGCATGAGCGTCTGCATGAGCGTGTGTGCGTGTGTGTTTGTGTATGTCTACGTGGGTGTTTCTCGTCTTGGTTCTGTTTCTCTGGAGAGCCCTGACTAATGTGTGGGCTATGGGCACTGTAAACTTAAATCTGTATTCTAACACAGATATATTTTGCTGTCCCATCTATACATTATCCTTCTGGTCACCTGAATTACAAATTCAAAGTCGCTCTTGACTCTCACTTTTCTTCCCCAGCCCCATATCCAACAGCAGGTCATTTCAACCTTCTATCTTTCTGCTGGAAGTGATTACCCAGAAAATTTCCCTTCTAGGCACAGGGCCATAGGTATATTTTATCTTTTAACAAGGCTTTTGCCCTTTCCCTACCAGGCTCTCCTTTAAATTAGTTCAAGTTCAAAGGTTCTATATATTATTATAAAAGATGATGGAATTTCATTAGGGTTTGGATTTGGCCCTAAAGGGGACTCAAATCTTGAACTGAAGATCATGAGAGATTTTAGCCAAGTAATTTAAGATAGTGAGTGAATATACCCCATATATTCCTGGATGCTCCACAAAAGCAGCAGTCTTCCAGCCCTCTGCCCATGGCTAGACAAAGTGACTTCTATGGCACCTTCTGGAAACCACTCACACAGTTGCTGTCCTTTACCTGACAAAAGAATATCAAGTAGCACCCCTTAGGATTCCAGGTCACTAGGACCACACACACACACACACTCCCCCCGACCGAAGCACATACTGGGTCCTGCCTGACAGAGTGACAGGCGTCACCTGTAACCCTCCATGGGCTAAAGGCTCTCTCCTTCCCCAAGGACTAACATTGCAGAAGACAATGCTACAGCTGGCACTGTTCTACTCATATCTGCCAAATCCATGTACCAACTCAATCAACGAAAAGAAAGAAGCTTTGTTTCAATTTTCAAACACTGTCTGTGGGCAGTCTAAACCACTCCACACCCATCTCATAGGTCTCCTCTTTCTCCAAACTTTGCATCAATTCAGATTCATTTTCTCTTTCACCTGGACTATTGCAATAACCTCCTAACTGGTTCCAACCTAGCTGCCTTTCCTTCACTCTGTTGTCAGAGTGGCTCCTGCAGACACTTCTGATCCAAACTCTCTTGCTTTAAACCATTCAGGACAAACACTGGAGTGATCAAGGGGGAATGCACAAGGATTATAAGTGTGGCACTGTTTATAACACAGGATAGACTGGGGAGGAAGGGGGCAAGGTTAATCCATGGGGGATATGGTTAAATAAATCCCGTTACAGCCACATATAGAATATTATGCAGCAGGTAACCATGATAGCTGGTTTTATATGTATTGATAGCAACAAAGAAAAATGAACTAGACATACTGCTCATGAAAAAGTTTCAGAACTTGAAATGTATCTTCAGCAGCTAATGAAACACAAAACCCTCAAGATATTTTCTCTCAATACAAAGGTGTCTAAAGGGATATAATAGGGACTGAAAAGTCACTCCCCAAACTGGTAAGGGCCCTGGGGCAGAGGGGACACAGAATAGGATTGAGGGAAGGAGATGGAGCGACTGCCCTCATGAGTATTCAAAACTTGTATCTACAAGTATTTGCAAACTGTATATTAATTTAAAATGGTAATTAAATGCCAATGAAAAAATAATAACTCAAATCTTTTTAAAACCTCCCTGCATCAGTAAGAAAAAAAGCAGCCCAGTAAGAAAACAGACAAACAATACACACTTCACAGAAGAAATTATTGGTCAACATACATAGGAAAATATTCTCAATGTTGCTCATAAAAAGGATATCTACTAAAATATTACGTGCCTCTTTTTCACCCATCAGTTTGGCAAAGCTTCTCTTGGCTCCAAGCACCTTGGAGGGACATAAATGAGCTTAATCTTGGGCTTGGCAGTTTCCCCTTTGTGTTTCCTCTGAAGTTCCTCAAAAGTTTACTGGAAGAACTCAAAAGAACAAAGATACATAGACAAGGATGTGTGCTGCTATGTGCGTGCGTGTGCGTGTGTGTGCGCACCGTTACACATTCACAATAGTGAACACTTGACAACTTCAATGCCCATCAATAGGAAAGTGGTTAAACAAAATACAGGACATTGATATAATGAAATGCCACAGGTCTTAAAAAGAATGAGGCAGATCCAAACATGCTGGTGTGTAAAGACGACAGCAACGTATTATTCAAGGGACCATAGCAAGTTTTATATTTATAAATATCTGGAACACAGAAACCGGTAACAGAAGTCACCCCTGGGATGATTCTGGTCGGGGAGGGCATTCACTTTTCCTTTTAAATACTTGAATACTACAGAGGGGATACTACAGAAGAAGATATAGTGAGAATGGGTTATTTAGGGCAAAACTTAAATTGGAAACGTATGTGTGTATTTTTTTTAACTCACTGCTCTCAGGGTAAATTACAAATGTCTAAACACAGCATGTAATGTCTTTATCTGGTTCCCCAAACCCCTCCAGGGTCAACTCCCAACACTTGCTGTCATGAATCCCACAATCTAACGCTAAAACCGCTGCTCTCGGAAAATGGCATGCTCTTTCCTCTGCTCACAGTGAGTGTTTTCTTCCCTGCCCTTGCCATGAGCAAATTCCTGGGCATTCCCTGAGCCAAAGTCCCCTCCTCTGAGTAGCTCCTGACCAGGCCTGCAGAATCTTCACTCCACCCAAAGTGTTCCCAGAGCCCATCTCCCTGGAAGAGTCGGGCTGGGGCACCACGGCCCCCAGGAAGGTGCCAGCTATGTCCTGTGTGTTACGGTGTCCCCAGGACCGAGCAGAGCATCAGACACAGCGTGGATGTCACCGTCAGAGGAGTAAGTGAGCAGAGGACAGAATTCTGGGGCCAAACTAATGGAAGGCAGGGGAAAGAAAATTAAGAGGGTGACACACAAATGGCACAAAGTATCTATCAATCCAGAAAGGGTGACCAAGAACATCGAACAACACAGAAAATTCAAAGAAGACTAAGATTAATGATGGGGGAAGGGAGGATTTAGATTTGGTAAACTTTAGTTCAGTGAAAAGCAGTTTCACTAGAATAATGAAGAAGTGAGTTACAGGTACATAGGCTTGTATGTGGCACAGCAAAAAGTATAGACTCTTGGGCACTCCGGTGTTGAAAACGTTGAAAGGTTTTATGGGTGAGGCTAGCAGGGTCTGCAGGGGACCGGGAAGGGGAAAGCAGAGAGAGAAAACCCAAGATGCTGAGTGAGGGGGAGGCAAAAGGACTGAAGATCCTGCAAGAAGCAGGAAGGGTAGGTGGGCTATACAAAACACCCCAAGGCACCATCTTTACCAGAACAAGGAGGTCCGATACCTATGAGAGGAGGGATAAAGGCTGCTGAAAACAAAGCTAGCCCAGGATGGACCTTCACCTCCTTAATCAAGGCAGAGTCAGGCTCTCGGCTCTGTTCAGGGTAAGGTGAGACAGGAAGGGAGTAGGGCACAACCTTGAAAAGAATGACAGCCACTGAGGACAACATAAACTGTTAGAACCGATTAGATCCAAGGTGGTAGATGAGGTGACTTCCGCTAGACTCTGAGCCTCAGTATACACTCATTGTAATTCCTATCAGCAAGCTGAATGACACACCCACAGGGCCCATGACAGTTCCCAAGGCTGACCAAGAAGGTCAAAAAACGGGCAATGGCCCAACTCCTGGAAATCCCCACCCCCTCACCCAAAATAATCCTCATTCCCTAGCCTACGAAATTAACCCAGCCCATAAAAACTAACTACCCCATATTTCGGAGCCTCTCGCCTTCTCAGATGGCCCAGGCTATGTCTACGGAGCCTGTATCTCCTTGAATAAACCTTCCTTCACTGTACTATGGCTCACTCTTGAATTCTTTCCTGCATGAAGCCAAGAACTCACACTTGGTGGTCATCCCAGGGACTCACCTAAGACCTGGGATGTGACCATCCTCTCACACCCCACATTACCTCCTGTAACACAGGAGGCCTGAGGAGTGCAGACGCCCAACTCGGGGACCATCGCCAGCTGTGGTCTAGCCTCATGCCTTACAAGAACAGAGGTCTGATCTTTTTAACACAGTAATTCTCAGACTTCAGAGCATATCAGTCATCTGCAACGCTTACGAAAGGAGCCTGCTGAGCCCCAACCCTGAGTTTCTGATCCAGTAGGTCTGGGGTGGAGGTCCACGGACATACATATTTGAATGAAGCTCCAGGTGATGTTGATGCTGCTGATCTGCTGACCCACACTTTGAGAATCTGCTTTATTTCATCCTCCCAAAGAAGGTATTTGCACTCAAAAGTTCAAACACATACTGCCAGCATCATCCTTGAAAGACCCCCAGGATGCCCACAGAGTTTGATTCTCAACACTGTCTGCACAGCAGTTGCCTCATGGCCAAACCCAAGTCTGTGTGCCTGATGCTGAGTAAAGCCAAACAAACTGAAACTCAGAGTTTGGAGCAAAGAAAGGCTTATTTATCGCAAGGGCTAAAAGGAAGGAGAATGGGAAGCTCATACTCAAAGGCTTGAACTCTCCAACACTTTTTATTTAAAAACAACATTTGAGATTCAGAGTATATGACTTTCTTCTGATTGAAGGTGGTGAGGTAACAGAGCAGTGCTCCAGGAATCTTGTACTCATTATGGAGTCACCATCCTCCACCTGTTTGGGGGCCTTAGTTCTGGTAGAAGAACCCTAAGATGTGTATCAGATTGCTAAGTACATCACTTGAAGGAGAACCATGACTCTGCTTCATTACTCTACTATTCTTTCTTGACTGCTTTTCCTTTGTTCCTGCATTTCCTCACTTCCCTAATCACTAACTGCTTGAATTTGCCCTTTGGAACTCAGGGAAGGTCTGGGAGGATGAAGTCTTTTCCTTACAAACAACAATCAGGGAACACAGAAAGTTTCTTAGACCCAGGAAGGCCCCACAAGAGTCCTGCTTAGTTTTGATCTGGAAGTTTTACAAAAGCTATCCATGCTTGGGTCTCATCCCTAGAAATTTGGAGGCAGTTTGTCCATGGGAGGGGATAAGAAATATTTTTTTAAGCTCCCCTGGTGAATGCAATGAGCAGCAGGATTGAGAAGTATAGCCCTAGGGAATCATTGGAAGGAATGGGAGTGAGTGGAAGGACCCTAGGGCTGGGGATAATTATACAGATTGAGCAAAATCCTTAAATCCAAAGAGCTTCTTTACCAAGAATGTAATTTCAACTACCCCAACTGTCTTCTACAAGAGGCAGGTCAGCCATGTTCAAATAACTAGTTCACAGGATGCTGTACACAAAGCAGACAAACAAGGCATTATTTAAAACAAATGATTCTGATATAAGTATTTTGAAATATCAAACAAAAAAAACAAGTTAGGGGAGGAATAAGCTTGGAGTTTGGGACTGACATATACACACTGCTGCTGCTGCTGCTAAGTCGCTTCAGTCATGTCCGACTCTGTGCGACCCCATAGACAGCAGCCCACCAGGCTCCACCGTCCCTGGGATTCTCCAGGCAAGAACACTGGAGTGGGTTGCCATTTCCTTCCCCAATATATACACACTACTAGATTTAAAATAAATAACCAATAAGGACCTACTGTATAGCACAGGGAACTCTGCTCAGTATTCTGGAATAACCTGAATGGGGAAAGAATTTGAAAAGGAACAGATACATGTATACGTATACCTGAATCACTCTGTTGAATAAATTAACACAACATTGTTAATCAAGCATATTCCAATATAAAATAAAACAAAAATGAAACAATGAAAAATTTAATGGGCAATCACCCAAAATTTGTACCCTGTAGTCAAAAGTCAGTTACTATTTCTCTTCATTCACACACATACACTCACACACATGCTAAGTAGCTTTAGTTCGTGCCCAGCTCTTTACAACCCTATGGCCTGTAGCCACTAGGCTCCTCCATTCATGGGATTCTCCAGGAATCCTGGAGTAGGTTAGTTGCCATGCCCTCCTCCAGGGTATCTTCCTAACCCAGGAAGCAAACCCACAACTCTTAGGTCTCCTGCATTGGTAGGCAGGTTCTTTACCACTAGAGCCGTCAGGGAAGCGAGCACACTCACCACACACACCCCCACACACACCTGTAATTTCCACAAAATAGAATCCAGGCTATCCCAGCACGAAAGGGACCAGGATCGCTCATCCATACCTGATTTCCCCTAAGTCACCCACATATCCATTCAGCATTTGCTGAAAGCCTGCTACATCCCCAGGCACAGAGGTAGGGATGCAAAAACTAATAAGACCAAGAAATATAGTCTCTACCTATAAGGAATTGACAGGCCAAAAGAAAGCAACAAGTATCTAAACAAACCAAAAGTATAATGAAGTGTTGAAAGTGCTGTGACAGCTATGTCTATAGGGTACAGTGAAGCCAGAAAGGAAAGTGAATCTTATTTCACCAGGGGAGCAGGGATTAGCAAGTATGATGAGATACAGACATGGATGTATTTCCATTTATTTGGATCTTCTTTATTTTCTTTCAACAGTGGTTTGTAGCTTCAAAATTCAAGTTTTGTACTTCTCTTCCTAAGGAAACAAATTCCTAAGGAAAAATGTTATTTCTAAGTATTTTATTTGTTTTGATGCCATTGTTCATGAAATTGTTTTCTTAACTTCCTTTTCAAACTTTTCACTGCTATTACATAAAATATAATTGATTCTGTATATTTAGTTTGTTTGTATTCTGCGAACTTGCTGAACTCATTTATTAGTTCAAAGAGCTTTTTAGTGAATATTTAGTATTTTCTGTATGGAAGACTAAAGTAAAACTGAAAAAAGTGTTAGTCACTCAGTCATGTCCAACTCTCTGCAACCCCATGCTCTGTAGCCCACCAGGCTCCTCTGTCCATGGGATTCTCCAGGCAAGAATACTGGAGTGGGTTGCCATTCCCTTCTCTAAGGGAGCTTTCCCACCCAGGGATGGAATCAGAGTCTCCTGTATTGTGGGTAGATTCTTTACCATCTGAGCCAGACTCTGTCACTTACAAATACAATTTTACTTCTTCCTTTTCAATCTGGATACATCTCTCCTTCTAGCCTGATTGCCCTAACTAGAACCTCCAGAACCACATTGAATAGAAATGGTGAGAGTAGATATCCTGATCTTAGGGAAAAAGCATTCAGTCTTTCATTGTTAAGTACGATGGTAAGCTATCAGTTTTTCATAAACATTCTTTATCAGATTTAGGGTAACTATTTCTAGTTTATTGAGGATTCTGATACAGAAAGGATGAAATAAAATGAAAGTTGCTCAGTCATGTCCGACTCTTTGCAACCCCATGGACTATAGTCCATGGAATTCTCCAGGCCAGAATACTGGAATGGGTGGCCGTTCCCTTCTTCTCCAGGGGTCCTCCTAACCCAGGAATTGAACCCAGGTCTCCTGCATTGTAGGCGGATTCTTTACCAGCTGAGCCATGAGGGAAGCCCCCAGAAAGGGTAGATTTTGTGAAATGCTTTCTCTGTGTCTATTCAGATGATTGTGTGACTTGTTATTTTATTAATATGAAGTATTACATTAATTGATTTCCAGATGTTAAACTAACCTTGCATCCTGGGATAAATCTCATTGGTTATTGAGTATAATGCTTTTACATATTGATGGATTCAGTTTGACAATACGTAGCCTACATTTTAACTTTGAAAATAAAATAATCCTGCCTTCTTGAGAAATGATCTTTGCTATTGCTGTTAAAAACAGAATACTGGTGGTCCAGTGGTTAAGAATCCGCCTGCCAATGCAGGGGACATCAGTTTGATCCCTAGTGGAGGAAGATCCCACACAGTAAAGAGCAACTAAGCCTGTGTACCACAACTATTGGGCCCGCACTCTAGATCCCAAGGGCTGCAACTACTGAAGGGCACCTAGAGCCCAAGCTCCACAGTAAGAGAAGTCACCACAACAAGAGGCTGTGCACCACCACAAAGAGTAGCCCATACTCACTGCAACTAGAAAAGGCTGGGGTGAAGCAATGAAGACCCAGCGCAGCCAAAAATAAATAATTTTTTTAAAGAATACAAGGCTACACTGAAGACTGACCAACTTGTCTTAGAAATTTAAAAATAATATTGCTTGTGCTAGGCGATTAATTTGTGTGATGCCTCAGAACTTTAAAGCTATAGTAACCTTAGTGTTTTGTCCTAAACTTTAATGATAAACTAACGAATTACTAAAAGTCAGTATTAATTATATTATTTTATTATTTACCCAAATGGCATTGTTAAACTGGATTATAACCTGTATTTTCTTCTGTAAATTCTATTGAAACTCAAAGTATAGTAGACTTGAATACTGACTGAAGTATTAATATCTGTAGCAAACCAACCAAGTCTAATTTTAATAGTATTTAAGTCTCTCTTGGGTTTCCCAGGTGGCACAGTGGTAAAGAATCTGTCTGCCAATGCAGGAGGTGCAAGAGAGGCAGGTTTGATCCCTGGGTCAGGAAGATCCCCTGGAAAAGGAAATGGCAATCTGCTCCAGTATTCTTGCCTGGAAAATCCCAAAGACAGAAGAGCGGGGCAGGCCATAGTCCACAGTGTCTGGAAGAGTCAGACACCACTGAGCACACAAACAAGTCTCTCTCATTTAATCTCCATCAATACGTCATATCTTCATAAGATTATCACATTGGGAAAATAAGATTTTTTTCTGTTTCTCTAAATAAGAAGTACACTATGACAGAAGGAGAACTGTGATGGAGGGTCCCATCAACACAAGGTGTTGTTGTACACTCACTTTGAGTTCATATTACTAAATGATCACAATATATATAATTGGGAATGCCAGAAGGAGGTTCATTATAAACCTTGTTTTTCTTCCACTAGGCTTTCACGCATACTCCACCATGCCTTACATATTCTAGACGTTTAAGATCATAGGCAGGACTTCTGGTAAGGAAGGATAGGAAAGAAGAGGTCAATAAATCCCTTTTCTAAAAATAACCCAATACATGGATAAAATTGTCAAAACAATCGTTTCAGGTCTCTGGAAAATAATGAAAGGCATATGATAAATTGGGATGCATATGTTCATAAAATAACACTCAGCTTTTGGTAAGTACAGTAGGACTCTGACAAGAGTGACCACCCAGCCCAGTTCAATGAATAGGATGGTGATACAAGGGCCAAGTTGAATGTGAAAACTAGTAGCACCGCTGCCAGAAAAGACTGTTGATATGGACCAGAGGTTGGACAAACTATGCCCACCTCTTCTAGGCTGAGGTTGCAATCCCAGTTGCAGAGGAGGTAGACTGGGCTTGAGTCTCCTTAAAAAGTCTCATCCTGAAAGTACTGCCACTTTCTGACCCATGTCTCAACACATCCTCAGCACTAAACAGAGTTCTGGACACAGAGTGGGTGTTCAGTGTTATTCTATATATACTATATTCTACAAATGTACAATCTAAAAATGGTATGAAGAAGACAACCTCATTCACAATGGTTTGAAAAGAATGAAATACCTAGGAAGACAATTAACAGAAGAAATGCAAGATTTTTACACTAGAAGCTACAAACATTACTTAAAGACCTAAATAAAAGGGAAAATGTTGTACTATGATATCCAGTAATGCCAAGATAGAAATTCTACAAAAATCAATCTATTAATTCAATAGAAACACTATGAAAATCCATATATATATATATATATATATTTTTTTTTTTGGCTGCACCTAGCCTTAGTTATGGTATATAGGATCTTTTAGTTGCAGCATGTGGGATCTAGTTCCCTGACCAGAGATTGAACTTAGGCTCCCTGCTTTGGGAGCCCAGAGTCTTAGCCACTGGACCAACAGGGAAGTCCCGAAAACCCATATATTTTTATTAAAAAAAAAAAAATGACATGCTGTTCATGACATTTATGTAGAAATTCAAAGGAGCTAGAAAAGTCAAAATAATTGTTTAAAATGCATACAAAGATGGAAGATTTACACTATCTGATTTCAGCAGCAAAAGACTACAATAATCAAAACTGTGATGTTAGCATAAAAGCAGATACAATTATTAATCAAACAGAACTGAGAGTCCAAAAAAAAAAAAAAAACTTAAGTTATGGTGAATTAAGTTTTGATAAAAGTGCCAATGCAATTCGAGGGGGATATGACAACCTTTTCAATAATGGCACTGGGAAACTAAATGTCTACACACAAAAGAAGAAAAATGAATATAGACCTTTACCCTTATATCCTATACAAAAAAGAAATTAACTAAAATGGGAGATATTGCTTTGGAGCTCATTTACTTGCTCCAAGTAAAAACTCTTTCCTATTCCTGAAAAAAACATTAACTAAAATGGACAGTTGACTAAAATAGATGGATAAGACTTGTAAAACTGTAAAACTTGTGGAGGGAAAAGTAGGAGAAAATCTTTATGACCTTGGATTAAGTGTCAAGATTTCTTAGATATGACACTAAAAGCACAATCCATAAAAGAAAAAGTTGATACACTGAATATGATCAAAATGTAAATCTTCTGTACTTCCAAAGATACCATGAACAAAATGGAAAGACCAGCCAATACTGGGAGAAAATACTTTTAAGTCATATTTCTGATCAATGACTGATATATACATATATATATATACACACACATATATCATAATATTCAATGTCAAACATCTCAATTAAAAACACAGACAAATAATTTAAACAGTATTTTACCAAAGAAATGGCTAAAAAGTACATGAAAAGGTGCTCAACAACATCAGTCATTAGGAAAACACAAATTAAAACAATGAGATACTACTAAATACCCATTTGAATGACGAGCAATAAAAAAACACAGTGACAAATGTTAGCAGAAGATTTAGAAAATATAACTCTCATATACTGCTAGTAGGAATGTAAAATGATACAGCCACATTAGAAACCAGTTTCAGTTTTTTAAAAGGTTAAACAAAGAGTTACCATATAATTCAATATATAACCAAGAAAAATGAAAACCTATATAAAAAAATGAACATATACACAATATATAAGTATTCATAGCCATATTACTAATAAAGACCCCAAAATGGAAGCAATCTGAATGCCCATTAACTAAATGAATAAATTAAATGCTGGGTATCTGTACAATGGAACATTAGTCAACAATTAAAAAGAATAAACTAACCCCACATATACAGTCAATTAATGTTCTAAGAACACTCAATGGATAAAGGATAGTCTTTTCAACAAATGGCGCTGGGAAAACTAGAAAGTCACATGCAAAATAATGAAATGAGACCCTAATACCACTCACAAAAACTAACTTAAAGTGGATCAAAGACTTAAACATAAGACGTAATACCATGAACTCCTAGAAGGAAACAAAAGGAAGACGCTCCTTGGCATTGGGTCTTGGCAATAATTTTTTGGATCTAACACCGATAGCACAAGCAACAAAAGCAAAAATCAAAAGTGGGACAACATCACACTAAAAAGTTGCACAAACAAAAGAAATAATAAACAAAATGAAAAAGCGAACTATGGAATGGGAGACAATATTTGCAAACCAAATGTTAATAAGCAGCTAATACCCAAAATATATAAATTATTCATACAACTCAATAACAATATGATTTTTAACAGGCAGATTAACTATATGGACATATCCAAAGAAGACATCCAAATGGCCAAAAGATATAGGAAAAGATGATCAACCTAATTAATCACTGATGCTGCTGCTGCTGCTGCTAAATCGCTTCAATCGTGTCCGACTCTGTGCGACCCCATAGATGGCAGCCTACCAGGCTCCTCCATCCCTGGGATTCTCCAGGCAAGAATACTGGAGTAGGTTGCCATTTCCTTCTCCAATGAATGAAAGTGAAAAGGGAAAGTGAAGTTGCTCAGTCATGCCCGACTCTCAGCGACCCCATGAACTGCAGCCCACCAGGCTCCTCCGTCCATGGGATTCTCCAGGCAAGAGTACTGGAGTGGGGTGCCATTGCCTTCGGGAAATGCAAATCAAAACCACAATGAGATATCACCTCACACCTGTTAGAATGACTATTATTAAAAAGACAAGCATAACAATTGTTGGCAAGGATGTGCAGGAAAGGGAACCCTTGTACACTATTGGTAGGAATGTAAGTTGGCTCAGCCATTATGGAAAACTGTATGAAGGTTCCTCAGAAAATTAAAAATAGAATTGCCACATGATCCAGCAATACCACTTCTGGGTGTATATCCAAGGAAATGAAAACAGCATATGGAAAAGATGTCTGAACTTCCATGTTTGCTGTAACATTGTTCACAACAGCCAAGCTGTGGAAACAAGAGCCCATCAATGGATTAATGGATAAAGAGGATATGGTACATGCATACAATGGAATATTACTCAGCCAGGAGAAGGAAGTCCTGCCATTTGCAACAATAAGAATGTACCTTGAGGGCGTTATGTTAAGTGAGGGTAAATTAGATGAAAAAGGCAAATACTATATGATATCACTATAAGAATATTCACTGTATGAACCTTAAAAAAGCTAAAGTCATAAAAATAGAACAGAAGGAATTTCCTGGCAGTCCAATGTTTAGGGCTCTTTGCTTCCACTGCAGGAAGCACAGGTTCAATCCCTTGTCTAGGAACTAAGATCCTGCATTCTGTGCAATGTGGCCCCTACCCCCACAAAACGTCCAAAGAACACAATGATGGTTACCAGGGGCTGAGAAATTGCAGACCTGGGGAGATGGTGTTACTGCAAACTTAGAACTAGTAGATAAATAAGTCCTGGAGATCTGATGCTCAAAAAAGAAATAATAACTATACACCATGATAGAGGTGTTAGCTCATGATAAAATGATAAGCATATCACAGTATATAAATGTATCAAATTAGCACATTGTACCTTAAACCTATATAATATTATATATCAAATATATTTCAATTAAATAAAATGAATAAAATAGTGACACCTGCTATGACATGGATGAAACCCAAAACCATTTGAAAGGAGCAAAACATGAAAGACTACATGTTACATAGTTTCATTTTTATGAGATTTCTAGGCAAGGCAAATCTATAGAAACAAAGATATGTGGTTACTTAGGGCTAGGAACAGGCACTGAATGTGAACAGGCATTAGAGAACTTTGGGGGCTGAGGCAATGAATCACGGTTGCATAACTCAATAATTTTACAACTGTCAGATCTTCCACGTAAATTATACCTCAACAAAAATCGTAGCTTGGATGGCACAGCAAATACATTTGTTTTCCATCCCTACACTGCCTCTGTCACTCCCACAGCAGGAAATCCATGGTTTCACTCCCTAACAGGGAGAATGCTAATTGTGGAATGAAACTTGCCAAGAAGATCTTTTTGCTAAATTACAGCAAAGGCTAGTCTTTGCATCGCCAACAGGCTGTGGTGAAACTGGTACTAAAGCATTTGGATTCCAAGTGCCTAAGACACTAAGAGAGTGTGGTATGTCCTTCAGTATTGGGATAAATGATACCGGTTTCTATTAACCCCCACTGACTTAAAAGTGAGTTCCCAGCAGAAAGTATTACAAGAAGAAAACTCCAGATGCAGATGTTTAAGTTATGGTGTGTGTTGATTCTTATAATATTAAATCGAGCAATCTTCTCAAGTTCTGAAAAACTATCAGCCTGCTTGCTGAATGGAGCACCGGTTACACAGAAGCACAGGGGAGCCCCTGGAGTATTTTAGCACTAAACAAAATCTATTCTCACCAAAAGAAGAAAGCAGAAAGAAGGTAGAAGCAGAGAGGTGGTATCAAAAACACAAATCAGCAAGAATGTTTTCTAACCTCTGCCCATGCATCAGTTTCTTAAGAAGGACTTTCAGGGGACCACTCCATTGCTTTCCTCCCATCCTGTTTTCTATCCCTCTTCTGATGATTTCTGGTGGTAGTAAAAAAGAACAGAAGAAAAAATAAAGGGACAGAAACTTCACCTTCTCATCAACACTGACTCTGTGTGTTCTTTTTCCTCTGTAACCATGCAAACCCGACAAATTCTGATGATAGGCATCAATTAAGTCTATGTACCCAGGGGTATACAATCAGCCTTCTGTGGTCAGAATCCATGGGTTCTGCACCTACAGATTCAACCATCCTTGATCAAATATATTCCAAAAAGGGGATTTCCTGGCAGCCCAGTGGTTCGGACTCCACACTTCCACTGCAAGAGGCACAGGTTCAATCCATGGTCAGAGAACTAAGATCTCACATGCCTCGACATGGGAAAAAAATTCTAAATAAAATTCCAGAAAGTTCCAAAAAGCAAAACTTGAATTTCCTGTGCTGGTAACTATTTACACTGTACTATGCACATTGCATTTGCAATTATTTACATAGTATTTACATTTTATTAGGTATTAAGTCATCTCTAGGTGATTTAAAGTATCCCAGGGGATGTGTACAGGTTGTATGCAAATAACATATTATTTTACAAGAGACCACAGCATCCAGGGATTTTGATATCTGCAGGGGGAGGGAGAGGGGTGCACATCCCCCACAGATACCAAGGGACAACCATATTAAATTCATCTTGTGACCTCCATTTACAGTTTGTGAAAGTGGCACTCACATCTAAGGAATAGATTCAACTAAGAATTCTAGAACATTCAACATGGAAAGACCAGAAAGTTCCCAACATCTAAACTCACCTATTTTTTATTAAGGGAATATTAGGCATATGGGGCCCAGACAGGTGAAGCAAGTTTCACAAGGTTTGGTTAGCAACATTTCTTGATGGAATTTGTCTACACATCCGTACTTTCCTGGGGTTGGGGGGGGGTACTTTGTGATCACAAACCACGTGCCGTTCTGGGCCAGAGTCACTATACAGAACACTATAAGGAGACGAACATTCAGAGGATTTGAGAGGTTGGAAGCAGAGATACCTGGACATGATTCTGAATTTTCCTTTATGTGAGATGTCACCTGGCTGATGCTAAGATTAACTCAAAAGTGAGATAGGTCCTGAATGGCTGCGAAATGTCACCTGGCTGATGCTAAGATTAACTCAAAAGTGAGATAGGTCCTGAATGGCTTCGAATATCATGCATTGAAAAACAGATGATGGGACTTCCCTGGTAGTCCAGTGGTTAAGAATCCGCCTTCAGTGTGGGGCACTGGGTTCAATCCCTGGTTAGGGAACTAGGATCCTACATGCCTCAAAACAGCTACTGAGCCCGGGCCACAACTACTGAGCCCATGCACCACTACTAAGACCCGAAGCAGCCAAATAAATATTTTTTAAAAAAGGAAAAATGGATCATTTCATATGTCATTCCTAAACAGTAATACAAAAAAGACTGTGACACAGGGCAACATTAAGCCTAAAGTTGTCTAATCCAGAAAGTGTACACTTTCGGCAGACAGGGTCAACAGCTTATCAGAGAGTCTGTTGCAGGGGCTGCACCACCCCCCAACAACCACCTCACTGTGGTGACATCCTGTCTCCCCATCCCACTGACAGTATGTGAGCTTTCCACTAGAGTATGGCTTTCCTACTGCTGCCATAACAAATTACCACAAATTTAGTGACTGAGAACAACACAAGTTCATTTTATAGTTCTAGAGGTCAGAAGTCCATAATCAGTCTCACTGAGCAACTAAGTGAGCAAAATTCAAGGTGTTGGCAGGGCTGCGGTCTATTGGAGGCTCTGTAATGTTTCCTTGTCTTTCCAACTCCTAAAGGTGGCCTGCATTCCCTGGCTCCTGGCCTCATATTACTCTGACCTCTGCTTCTGTCATTACATCACCTTCTCTAACCTTGACCGTCTTGCCGCCCTCATAGAAGTAGCTTTGTGATTCCATAAGACACACTCAGTATATCCGGGATAATCCTCCCATCTCAATATCCCTTACTTAATCACACCTAATTCTGTAGTGTTCCATTAGCCATGTAAGGTTACCTATTCACAGATTCCAGGGATGAACATGGGTAGAGGGTGGGGCTTATTCTGCCTAAAACACACCTAGTCATAAAACACTCTCCAGGGACATGAATGTTAGTAGGTTTAGCATTCCCTCTTACGGGTAAGTAACGTACTCATGTATGGCTTCTATCAAATTGCTTCTAAATATTTTGGTGTTTTCAATATGTTGAAATAGATATGTTAAGAGCATTGAATGTTTGTGTTCCCCATTAAATTCATATGTTGAAATCCTAACCTGTGATAGAATGAGGAGGTGGGACCTCTGGGGTAATTAGGTCATGAGGGTGGAGCCCTCATGAATGGCATTAGCACCCTTATAAGAAGGGACACAAGAGCTGGCTCTGGGTCTCTGCTCTCTACTATGTGAAGATACAGGAAGAAGCTTACTACCTGTAACAAGGAAGAGGGCCCCTGATCAGAAGCCAACCAGGCTGGCACCTTGATGTTAGATTTCCAGCCTCCGGAACTATGAGAAATAAAGTTCTGTTATTGATAAACCACCGGGTCTACGTTTCATTACAGTAGCCCAAGCTAAAACACAGATTGTATTGTTTAAATCATTCAGCATTCCTGCGGTTATTTTCAGGTCTAAGAAATCTAAGCTCCTGGTTAAGGCTCTTGAGATGAGCTTTGCAAACTGTTCTTTGGAAAGACTTTTTATTTACATGCCCAGCAGCAGCATATTAGAGTGCTCATTTCACACCACTTGTGCCATCATGAAATATTACTATTTTATTCAATCATTGCTAATTTGGTTGGAAACGTTAGTCTAATGTTTAAACATGTATTTCTTTTCTTTCCAGTGACAATGTGTCCCAGGTGTCATATTTACTAGTAAACTGAATCTCTTCCTTTGGAATTATCTGGCTGTGTCCTTTGCCCATTTTCTGGTATGATGGGACTTTTCTTCCTGTGTGTGTATTAGTGGCTCAGCGTGTCCAACTCTTTGAGACCCCATGAACTGGAGCCCGCCAGGCTCCTCTGTCCATGGACTTTTCCAGGCAAGAACACTGGAGTGGGTAGCCATGTCTGTCTTTAAGATTGTTACACTGGTTAATATCTTTTATAAAGGCATTTTTAAAATATCTAGTTCTTCACCTTCTTTTTGCACTGCATTTATGGATGTTTGGGACTAAACAGTTAAATCCTCATTTAAAAATTGTGTTTAGTCATCAGGCTCTTCCCTTTGGTACATTATTTTCCCTTATGTTGACTTTCTTTATTGCTTATAATTGGAGTATAATAGAACACTGAACTGCAAGTAGAAAATGTTCTATATCTGGGTCTTACTTAATATAAAAATATTCTCATACTAACCATGTAAGAATCAGATGACTCACTTTTTACAGTAAATTGTTTAAATACAGGGCCAGCAAACTATGAGACTTGTTACTTATTTTTTATGGCCCATGAGCTGTTTGGGAAAAAAGAAAGGGACATACAACAGAGACAGTACAGCCCACCAAGCCTGAAGTATTTGCTACCTGGTCCTTTACAGAAAAGCAATTCATCTGAGATGTACTTTATTGCACATTGAGAAAAACATAAACCTACTCTTTTTCAAAGGAATTTAACCAACTGTCCTCACTCTATTGTAGCCTTCTATCCTTTACATTTGACAAGCCACTTCAGCTCAAAAAAAGAAATTAAAAATGGACAATCTCTCTTATCACAATGAACTGCAAATTAAACTGACATGTTGTCATGATCAGTTTGGAAAAGATCACCAAGGTTTAGGATATAAAACACTCTAGAGGGTGGTGGGGAGGAGAATGCCAACACTGATTTCCTTGGTCAGAGTGTGAGAGCAACCTTCTCATGGACAAAATCACACAACTGTCAAAAGCTGAATTCTATATGCTCTTTGACTCAACAAGTTTATGAATTTATACTATAAAAACACTCACAGAAATCCTTAAGACAATATGTATACAGCTACTTCTTCAAGTATTCTTTACATACAGTATTTACAAGATGCTAGAAAGCTCCTAAATGCCTATCTGTGGAATAGGGTTAAATCAATAGACCCATACTGATCAGACTCTGCACATTTCCAAAGAAGGCCCGTCTTCAGGACTGATTCTTAACTAGCTCTGGGGAGATAAGCTCTGAGCCCCTGGAACATTCTGTCGGATAAGAGTGTTTCTGTATGCCTGCAGTACCAATTTGATCAGATGGTTTATGCTAATATGATATATGGCTGACACCTGCTTTTGTTCTGAAAGGCTAGAGTGTGGTGAGCTGAGGCCAGTCACACAGGCAATGCATGCTACATAATGACTCCCGATAAATATCCTGGCTTGGTGAATATCCCTGCTTGGCAAGACATCACATGAGTTGTCACACATCATTGCTGGAAGAACTAAGTGCATCCATGTGACTCCATTGGGAGAAAATCTGGAAGCTGATTTCTGGTTTCTATTGGCTTGACCCCATTACCATGTGCCTCTTCCCTGTGCTTACTCCAGTTTATATCCTTTCACTGTAACAAACCATGCATGCGTGTGCACTCAGTTGTGTCTGACTCTTTGCGACACTATAGACTATAGCCCATCAGGCCTCTCTGTCCATGGGATTCTCTGGGCCAGAATACTGGAGTAGGTTACCATTCCCTTCTACAGGGGATCTTCCTGACCCAGGAACTGAACCCATGTCTCTTGCATTGGAAGGTGGGTTTTTTTTTTTTTTTAACCACTGAGCCATCTGGGAAGCCCTGTAATAAACCATAACTGCAAGTGTAACATCTTTTCTACATCTTGTGAGTCCTGCTAGTGAACCAGTAAGCCTGAGGATGGTCTTGGAAACACCCACACACTACCAACAGGAGTCTGATAAATTGGTGCAATAGAACAATATACAGTCAAGGAAAGGAATGAAACACACATACATGAAAGAGTATCCACTCACAGTATATGCCTACAACAAATATAAATTAATTGCAAAACATACCTGGTACAGCCATACACTTTTAAAAGCTAACTTTTATTGAACATTCATGATGTTTTATGTGTTTATCTTTATCTAGGCTTTATTTAAGAGTTTTGCACATATTATGCCATTTGACCCTACAAAAACCCTGCAAGTACTTTTATTACCATCACTGTAAAGATGAGAAAAACCGAGGCACACAGTTTTAATAACACATCCAAGGGCACACATCCATACATGAAACTAACTGTCCTACCTCAAAAGTCAACGTTCTTAATCAATACAATTGCACTTTCACATGCTAGCAAAGTCATGCTCAAAATTCTCCAAGTTAGGCTTCAACAATACATGAACTGAGAACTTCCAGATGTTCAAGCTGGATTTTAAAAAAGCAAAGGAACAAGAGATCAAATTGCCAACATCCACTGGACCAAAGAAAAAGCAAGAGAATCCCAGGAAAACACCTACTTCTTTCTGCTTCATTGATTACGCTAAAGCCTTTGACTGTATGGATCACAACAAACTGTGGACAATTCTGAAAGAGATGGGAATACCAGGCCACCTTACCTGCCTCCTGACAAACCTGTATGCAAGTCAAGAAGCAGCAGTGAGAAAGACATGGACAATGGACAGGTTCAAAATTGGAAATTGAGTACATCAAGACCGTATATTGTCACCCTGCTTATTTAACTTATATGTATAGTACATCATGAGAAATGCTGTTGGAATCATGATGGTCGGGAGAAATATCAATAACCCCAGACATGCAGATACTACTACCCTTATGGCAGAAAGCAAAGAGGAACTAAAGAGCCTCTTGAAGAAGGTGAAAGAAGACACTGAAAACACAGACTTAAAACTCAACATTCAAAAAACTAAGATCATGGCATCTAGTTCCATCACTTCATGGCAAATAGATGGTGAAACAACAGAAACAATGACAGACTTTATTTTCCTGGGCTCCAAAATCACTGCAGATGGTGACTGCAGCCATGAAATTAAAAGATGCTTGCTCCTTGGAAGAAAAGCTATGACCAACCTAGTTAAGTTCAGTTCAGTCGCTCAGTCACGTCCAACTCTTTCAGACCCCTTGAACCACAGCACACCAGGCCTCCCTGTCCATCACCAACTCCTGGCGTTTACTCAAACTCATGTCCATTGAGTTGGTCATGCCATCCAACCATCTCATCCTCTCTCATCCCCTTCTCCTCCTGCCCTCAATCTTTCCCAGCATCAGGGTCTTTTCAAATAAGGCAGCTCTTCACATCAGGTGGCCAAAGTACAGGAGTTTCAGCTTCAACATCAGTCTTTCCAATGAACACCCAGGACTGATTTCCTTTAGGATGGACTGGTTGGATCTCCTTTCAGTCCAAGGGACTCTCAAGTCATCTCCAACACCACAGTTCAAAAGCATCAATTCTTCGGCGCTCAGCCTTCTTCACAGTCCAACTTTCACATCCATATATGACTACTGGAAAAACCATAGCCTTGACTAGACGGACCTTTGTTGGCAAAGTAACGTCTCTGCTTCTGAATATGCTGTCTAGGTTGGTCATAACTTTCCTTCCAAGGAGTAAGCGTCTTTTAATTTCATGGCTGCAATCACTACTGCAGTGATTTTGGAGCCCCCCAAAAAATAAATCAGCTACTGTTTCCACTGTTTCCCCATCTATCTGCCATGAAGTGATGGGACCAGATGCCATGATCTTCGTTTTCTGAATGTTGAGCTTTAAGCCAACTTTTTCAGTCTCCTCTTTCACTTTCATCAAGAGGCTTTTGAGTTCCTCTTCACTTTCTGCCATAAGGGTGGTGTCATCTGCATATCTGAGGTTATTGATATTTTTCCCAGCAATCTTGATTTCAGCTTGTGCTTCTTCCAGCCCAGCCTTTCTCATGATGTAATCTGCATATAAGTTAAATAGGCAGGGTGACAATATACAGCCTTGACATACTCCTTTTCCTATTTGAAACCAGTCTGTTGTTCCATGTCCAGTTCTAACTGTTGCTTCCTGACCTGCATACAGGTTTCTCAAGAGGCAGGTCAGGTGGTCTGGTATTCCCATCTCTTTCAGAATTTTCCACAGTTTATTGTGATCCACACAGTCAAAGGCTTTGGCACAGTCAATAAAGCAGAAATAGATGTTTTTCTGGAACTCTCTTGCTTTTTCGATGAGCTACCTGATGTTGGCAATTTGATCTCTGGTTCCTCTCCCTTTTCTAAAACCAGCTTGAACATCTGTAAGTTCACGGTTCACGTATTGCTGAAGCCTGGCTTGGAGAATTTTGAGCATCATTTTACTAGCGTGTGAGATGAGTACAATTGTGCGGTAGTTTGAGCATTCTTTGGCATTGCCTTTCTTTGGGATTGGAAAGAAAACTGACCTTTTCCAATCCTGTGGCCACTGCTCAGTTTTCCAAATTTGCTGACATATTGAATAAAACACTTTCACAGCATCATGTTTCAGGATTTGAAATAGCTCAACTGGAATTCCATCTCCTCCACTAGCTTTGTTCGTAGTGATGCTTCCTAAGGCCCACTTGACTTCACTAGACAGCATATTAAAAAGCAGACACATTACTTTGCCAACAAGGTCCATAGAGTCAAAGCTATGGTTTTTCCAGTACTCATATATGGATGTAAGAGTTAGATCATAAAAAAGGCTGAGCACTAAAGAATTGATGCTTTTGAACTTTGGTGTTGGAGAAGTCTCTCAAGAGTCCCTCAGACTTCAAGGAGATCAAACCAGTCAATCCTAAAGAAAATCAACCCTGAATCTTCATTGGAAGGACTAATGCTGAAGCTCCAATACTTTGATCACCCAATGAGAAGATCCAACTCAATGGGAAAGACCCTGATGCTGGGAAAGATTGAAGGCAGGAGGAGAAGGGGACAACAGAGGACAAGATGGTTGGATGACATCACCGACTCAATGGACATGAGGTTAAGCAAGCTCCGGGAGACGGTGAAGGACAGGGAATCCTGGCGTGCTGCTGTCCATGGGGTTGCAACGAGTTGGACATAACTGAGCAACTGAACAACAATGACCAATGCACCGTGCTGCCTGTCTCCCAAAATGTATGCATGTCTGTAGGTACATTTGTAATATAGATCAAAAAACATATATTAATAATCTCTTCTTAGGAGTGAGACTACAGGAAGAAAAGATATTACTTTTACCTTGAACTTTCATATATATTATATTTTTGATGTAAAAGCATATATTAACATAATAATTTTTGGTAGTTATAAGATCTGCCTTATTGTATGCTCAGGTTTTATAGACACATGGGAGTGGTAAGGGGATGCTGTTTCTGGTTTTTCTATTCTCTCTCACTGACCAGGCCTGCACCATTCTTTTTTAAAGTCTTCAATTTAAACTTCATTGTAATTCTGGTTATACCCTAGTCCTTTGTCACCAATCTCTATCCCAAGTCTGGGTTATTTCTGCATATGTACATTTCTAAATAAACTTCAGTATCACTCTTATCAAGTTCTCTAATAAAACTCTATCAGTATATTCATTAGAATTATTTGCATGGATTTCACACAAAAGCAAAGCCTTATCAATAAAGGAAACAGTAATTTTCCTGAAACAGTAATTCAGAATTTGTGATTCCAAGCTGGGCTGGCTCAAAGTTGACATCTGTTGCTTGTGAGGAAATGGTTTGATGGACAAATTGATCTGTGTTGACAGGGCATTTCAGGTAGACATCCAAACTAATGGAAACAGCTACATCTGAATATCAGTGAGCTACTTATTTTCTAATGAGAGGACATGTTGAATTGTACATCAATATCAGTATTCACAGACCCTCTGAGGCCCTTGTCAGTAGCAACTGAATTCAAGCATGCAACCTACACTGTAAGTGCCTACTATGTCAGGATTGTTCACGATATTCAACGAGTAACATCCTGGGTTTAACTTCTGTCATGTAGTTGCTGTGTGATCTTAAGGAAGTTAACTAACCTCCCTGATCCTATTTTTCTTATCTGTATAATGAGAATAATAATTATCCACATTTGAGAATTGCTATGAGGGGCAAATGAGACAACACGTGATAAGTTTCTCAAACACAGTAGATACCTAATAAAAGAAAGATATCATCACTCCTAATGCACCTGCCACACAACCAGCCCATTTCAAAAAGCAAGAAAAAAAAACCCTCTAAATAATATTCCTTTCATTTCCTGCATTTTCAAGTCAGTGATGGCTTAATATAGCTGAATCTTCTTTATAAGGCCCCTCATCTCCAATGCAGCACTGAGCAGAGAATAAGAGATGCCGGAAGAGAGGAAAACACCTGATACTGGAATGTGACAGAAAGGCACAAGGAGATAACCCAGATAAGGGCACAGTTGACAAAGCCGTCTCCATACGTCCACATCCATCATGCACTTGGAGAGTCGAATGTCAATCCCAAGAGTGCAGTAAGAAATAAGACATATCTGAGGGGCTGAACAAGGGTCTGACAGCTAGACCCCCTCCCCCTTGCCCAGGATGCCTTAGCTTGCACACGGTTGCCATGGCAACCCTCCATCAAGAAGACACACCACCTCCAGTCAGTGAGGCAGGCAGCCTGTCCTCTTCAGCGATGTGAAATGTCTAGGATGCTTTTTGAAACTAATTTTTTTTATATATCTGTGTTCTGTATGGGAGATGTGTGAGGGGAAGAGGGGGAGGTCTGGCTGTTAATCTGTGGCTCGGCAGATTAAACAAAAACCTACCACAAACACACACAATACCGAGCTAAGATAGGCTATGCCAATGATAGAAGGAAAACATTTTGACAGCCTCATTCAGCTAAGTGTCAAATACTTGAGAAAAAGAAAAATTGGTTGAAAAAGGAAAATCAGCAACCAAGTACAAACAGAAACCTAAAAGAAATGGATTAAAGGCAGCCCAGAGTCTCTTCAAGGTATAGAGAAGGACATACCAATAAAAAGGAAAAAGCTCCAAAGGAGGTTCACCAGATCTCTGACTCAAATGGGCCAGCGGTAAATCAGGGTGGACACTGGGGCTCTGACTGTCGCAGGCAGTTGACACAGATCAAAATATAAACACACCTTGTTCAGTAATCACAGTGAACAATAAAGAATAAACCATCTGGGCGGGCATGTGTGTTTATTCGCCTTACAGTCAGCATACAGCATATAAGCCAACATCTGTGTGGCCACCACTGCTTCCCAATTTCCACAGAACTGCCACCCACTCATGAGTAGAAAATTCCAGAAACACAGGTAACCTGAACAGCCAGCATCTTCCTCTGAAAGAACATTTCACCATACACTTAACTGACATGAAAATAGAAAGGGGCTCATGCTCCTCTCTCTAAATTAAAACGCTCCCATGTTCTCCAGCCTCTCTCACTGGAGCAGCATTCAAAGGCCTTTAAGCTAGCCTTTATGCCCCAGCATGGGAAGTGAACATTTCAGTCCTGGCAGGGAAATCACACAATGATGCTGCACATAGCAAAGGATAATTTTAAAGTCTTTCTGGCCACAAAAAGGAATCAAATACAAGACAAACTCTCAGCCCAGCCACTGAAAGAGAAAGGCAGCAGGAAAACATGGGGAAAATTCTTTTCCCTGATCCATTTCTCCTAGACCAATGAAAGAATGAGTTTACAATCCTTGAGGTCTACTGGACAAACACACTGAGCAGCAGACACTCCTTGGGCCTCTCTGAGATTCATTCTGCTTTAGCCTGTTCCATGACAACTCCACTTCTGGAAAGACAGCAATATCCTGATTCAGGTTGCCTGATTCCCAGGCTCCTTTGCAACAAAGGTGGCCATGTGAACCAGAACCAGCCAATTGGGTATGAGCAGAGCATGCTCAGACCTCTTCCCCTCTTCTGTCTGCCAAGCATGTGGGATGCCAAACCTGGAAGCAAAATAGCAATCCTACGACCATGACAATGAAACTCTAATGCTACTAAGAACAGAGAAGTAAAAGCTAGAAAGTCTGGGACCCTGGCAGGATTCTGAACTGCCTTCCTCTGGATTCAAACTAGAAGAATAACCTCCCATTCGGCTAAGTCACCCTAGTCAGGTTTTCTACAAGTCTTCCTGCAGGAGTTCTGCTGGAATCGTGGCGTCTCTCTCATTATCGGTTAATGGCACCACAGTAAAATTAGGTGTAATTACCAAATCATCGAATCCTTTTAATTAGTGAACAGTTTCATTTCACTCCAATATATTTCAATTATTTTTGTATTTTTGCCATCCACTGCAACTGTTCCAACTTCACACTAATTTCTTAGAATGCGATTCTGAGTTCATTCCAAAACTGATTCTTCATAAACTACGTTTTCTCTTCTTGTACCTGGTAGCATTCCAAAGCTCATCTGTGGAAAGATGGATGAAGAAAAGGAAGAAGCAAGAGAAAATGACCTTATTCTCCCAACTCACTCCAAACACATCCATGGTAAGAGGGTATCCCCTTTGGTTTCTACAATTGGCAAGGGGCACACAGACTGGGTTCCTGGTATTCCAAGGGAACAAGTACTTAAACAACACTGGACCCGGCTGCTACTTCCACACCAACTTTATTCCTTTTCTGGGCTTTGGGGTTTTTAGTGAGATAAACTTTCCATATTACAAAGCAATATTAACTGGGTACTGGTCCCAAGGAATAGCAAATAGTGCCACCTTCAAATTACCCAGGTCCCACCTTCATCAGGCTTCAGGAACTTCCCCAGACAACACCAGTAAATGTGGTACTTAGAGGAATAAGAGGGCAAAATGTTTCACTTTTAATTCCTCCATTTATGTTCAGCCCACATACACATGGTTTCCAATTTTTTTTAAACTTCTTCCCTGCAAATTCTTTCAAAGTTCTAATAAGACAGAAACCTATAGAATTAGAGACCCAATGTGATGAAGGTGGATATGACTTTACAAACAGTTTAAGCCTCCATTCTGACATTTAATCAGGGCTTCCCTGGTGGGTCAGGTAAAAGAGTCTGCCTGTGATGAAGGAGACCCTGGTTTGATCCCTGGGTCGGGAAGATCCCCAGGAGAAGGGAATGGCAACCCACTCCAGTATTCTTTTTAAAAATAAATAAATAAATAAACTCCCCACCCTCCCTCCACCACTCCAGTATTCTTGCCTGGAGAATCTCATGGACAGAGGGACCTGGTAGGATACAGTCCATGGGGTTGCAAACAGTCGGACACAACTGAGTAACTAACTCACACACGCACATTGATGTTAATTATCCCCATTTGTTTAAACACTAAAAAATGAAAACAATCTTAGATCTCAGAACACCTCTGAGAAAAAGAATGTCTCCCATTACATTATAATTAAAATATCAGATTTGTGATACTTATTCAATTAAAATACGATTTTGAGTCATAGTATCCTCTACCTTAGGGTTTCGTCAACACTCTTAACATTTTGGACCAAATAATTGTTGGGTGCTGTCTAGTACAATGAGGGAGTTTAGCAGCATCCCTGGGTAAGGACTACCCAAAATGTACCAACATTAACAAATGTCCCCTAGGAAACAAAATCATCCCCTGGCACTGCTGCTCTATCAGAAAAGGATCTTGAGACTTCCCCAGTGGTGCAGTGGGTAAGAATCCACCTGCCAATGCAGGGGACGGGGACAAGGGTTCGATGCCTGGTCCGGGAAGATTCCATGTGCCGTGCAGCCCACATGCCCAAAGCCTGTGCCCCACAGCGAGAAAAGCCACAGCAGTGAGAAGCCCAAGCCCCACAAGGACAAAGAGCCACTGCTTACAGGAACTAGAGGAGGCCCAAACGCAGCAGTGAAGACCCAGCGCAGTCAAAAACAGAGTAATTTTTTTTTTAATTTTTAAGAAAACAAAAGGATCTTCATCCACACCCAGTTTACAGATGAGAAAACTGATGCTTAGAAAGGCCAAGAGGCAGGCTCAATGCCACAGAGCTGAGTCAGAGACCAAGACAGGGATGTGCCATGAAAGCTGCTCCTTGTGTTCTGTCACAGTGAACTGACTCGTACTGGGGCTTAAACTGAAGATGACAATATTTTAAAACTTGAATGTTACCAAAGGCATATTTTGAAGAACTTAATAGTATATTAGAGATACTGGAATAAGAAGCTGTTAAACTTCATGACCAACCTTATGACTTTTCTCCTATGCTCCCATTCGAACTGATTCAAGAAATATTTATTAAGCATTTTCAAGGGATCTTGAACGTTAGTTAAGTCAAGAAGAGTCCCTGCTTCAGTGCATCAGCAGTGCAGTTGAGGCAGGACAGAGGTGGGCTCCAGGTTGAGCAGCTGGAATCCGTCCCCTGTGGACAGATACTCCAAGACAAAGATAATAGCAGAGGCAAGGAGAAGTTGAGTCCTGCTCAGATAAAAGATAAAGAGGTCACAGATTTCTCATTCTTGAGGTTAAGGAGACCCTCCCTTGACTCCTTCAACTAGGCATGTGCAGAAAGGATCCTCAGGGGAGAGGGCGCCATATGATAATATATTCTGTCAGCTTCCCAGAGACACTTGCACTAGAATCCAGCTTAGCTAAAAGATATGGGTGCACACAGGGGAGGGCCCTGAGTCAGACCAAAGGTGGACTCAAAGCCAGACAAAGCAAAATGATTGGCCAGAGGAAACCCAGAAGAACTGCCCCCATATAAGTGATTTAAATACACCCAAAGCACACAGTATCCCCCTCTCTCTAAGCCTGCCCATGCTTTCTCTGCACATATCTTTTCTCCTAATAAACATTTTACTTGCCTCACTATTTCTCATTTCTTTGCTGAGTTTTTTCTTCAGAGCAGACAAGAGATGGGGCCCTGCTCCTAGCCACTTATCTCTGGCAGTCTAGTGGTTAGGATTCACTGATCCAACTCAGGTTCAGTCCTTGGTCAGGAAACTGAGATCCCCTTTCAAGCTCTGCACGCCACAGCCACCCCACTGCTGTGGGTGACCACAGTAAATAAACAATTAGATAAGTCCACCAGTCACAACACATGTAAAGAGCCAAGTTCCATAAGAAAGTTTTAATCAAAGCAAAATGGAGTCTTGGAAGGGAGAAAACTCACCTTAGCTTGGAAATCAGAGAAACCACAGAAGAAACAGCAACTGAGATGAGCTTTGCAAGATGAGAAAGGCATTCTGACAAGAAGGATTAGCTTGGAGGTGGGAAGCAAGGAACCACTGGGACCTTTCAGTTGCCTAACTACTAAGCAGATCAATGATACAAATGGCGCTGCACTTCCAGGGAATTATATCACTGTAACTGCATAAATAAATCAGAGAAGGGATGGACAGGAGTGCCATCACTGACTGTGTTAAGAAGGCTTCTGAAGCCCAGTCTGGCCAAGAGAAGACAGAAATGAAGCAGTCTGTCATTCCTGGCCTGAAACATTAAAGATAGGCAGAAAGAGTCAGTCTACCAGTCTAAGCAAAAGGCGTTGTGAGGGCTGGCGTGGGGTTAATGTGGCAGAAATGCGGCAAACACACAAGATAATGCAGACACAAGAAGCACTGAGAGAAAAGAATAAGATGAAACCTGACCATTACATTCTGAATCTCAATGAGTGAGAGAACAACAGTGCCATGTATAGAAACCCAGGGGAGAAAATGAGTTTATGATCTCAGGGGGACACCCAAGAAAAGTCCACCAAGACAATAGAAAGAAAGGGATAAACTTTTGGGAAAAGAACAGGACCAAGGTTTAGTTCCAAAAGTTTCAGGTTTAGGGTTTTCTGTAGAATGTTGGCTCTTCAAGCTTCAACCACAAATAAGATCCCTAAGAGAGGGGTGACAAAGAAGAATCTGAAAGAGTGCCTAGATTTAAGATGCAAAAGTAAGAGGAAGAGTACGGTAAAGAAACCAAGAAAGAATTTCTATCTCTAGGTGGAAGAGGTAGAGAAGCCAACAGTAGGCAGGCATTCGATCGCACCAGAAAGATCAAATACAACCAGCCGGAACACAAGCCTGTGGCGCCTCAGGCTGGGTTTGGTTTCAGTGAGGCAGTAGCCAAGCACAGGAGGTGAGACACTGCTCTCTGGAGTCAGACAGACCTTAGACTTGATGCATATTCAGGCTTGGCCCTTGCCCATCATGTTCTCCGGCAAGCTACTAAACAGCTCCATGCCTCCTTTGCCCCCAGTAAAACAAAGATGATACCATTCCCTACATGTAAGTGGTGGGAGGGTAAGCATGGAAAGGGCGTTCCTGGTGGCTCAGATGGTAAAGACTGCCTGCACCTGGGTTTGATCCCTAGGTTGGGAAGATCCCCTAGAGGAGGGCATGGCAACCCACTCCAGTATTCTTGCCTGGAGAATCCCATGGGCAGAGAAGCCTGGCAGGCTACAGTCCATGAGGTCGTAAAGAGTCAGACGCGACTGAGTGACTAAGCACAGCCCAAGCATGGGAAGCACTGAGCCTAGGGCCTGCTTCCTTAACAGCAGCAGCAGGCGTTCAACACCAACTCCAGACCCTCTTCCACGGGCACCAGGAAGGCCAGTGACTTAGTCCCCCGCCCTGCAAGGACAGCCAGGTGAAGAGCAGGTCTGCTCTCTACCAGCCAGTCCTGTCTGCTGAATACCTGAATACTTGCCATGACCTGAGGGGATTCCCTAGTGAGTCCCTGGTAAAGAATCCACCTGCCAATGCAGGAGACGCAAGTAAGATCCCTGAGTCGGGAGGATCCCCTGGAGAAGGAAATGGCAACCCACTCCAGTATTCTTGCCCAGGAAAGCCCATGGATAGAGGAGCCTGGCAGGCTACAGTCCATGGGGTCACAAAAGAGTCAGACATGACTTAGCAACAAACCAACCAACCAACATGGTCTGAACGCTGGAAAAGAATCAACCAAGAAGAAAACATGATCACGGGGTGGAGGTGGGGAGAGGGAGTGGGAGACAATTTAACACAAATCAGCACAAGGATCAGAAAACTTCTTCTGAAAAGAGCCAGAGAGTAACTGTTTTAGGGTGTGAGGCCCATATAGTCCTCATCACAACTACTCAACTCTTTGCATCAGGAGAGCAGCCACAGACAATCCATAAATGAATGGGTGTGGCTGTATCCCAATAAAGCTTTCTCAGAAACAGCTAGTGACAGAGCAATCAGCCAGAGTTCACTGACTCTGCAATAAAAAGAGGGAATAAAACCAAACCAGGCACACGTTCTTAAACTTCTAACTCTCGCGGCTAAGTTTAGAGAAGATAACAGAGATATGAGAAACATATCAAGACAAAGTAAGATCAAATGATCAGGTATCTCACCTAGCAGAATTTCCAGTGTTGACAACTGGCTTCACAAGTTTAGTGTTTCTTTGTTCTTGAGAAGGAAGAAAAGGGAGGACAAAAGGATTGACTAAAAAGCATGAAAAAGTCTCATGGAAAATAATGAATTAGAAGGACTTCTCTGGAGATACAGTGGCCAAGATTCCAAGCTCCCAATGCAGGGGGTCAGAGTTCAATTCTTGGTCAGGGAACTAGATCCCACAACTAAGAGTTCTCACACAGCAACGAAGGGTCTGCATCCTGCAACAAAGACCCAGTGCAGCCAAAGAAGTTAATTAAAAATTTAAAAATAAAATACCTTTGAAAAAATAATTGGAGAAACACATAAGTAAAAACATTTATGAAAGTCCATTTACATGGCACATTGAGAGAATTACCATCTGATTCCTTGCTAAGCTTCTTGGACTGATCTGGAAAATACAAATACTACTACGTTACTTCCTGGTAACAGGAACTTGCACTCACTGCCATGGAGGAGGGCTCTTCCAGCCCTTGGTTCAGTGCATCCTTGAGCCCTTCCACTCCCCCCAAACACCCCAGAAAGGGCTATGCTAATTTCCTTTGCTAAAGGAGCAGAAGTACAATTCATCCTTCTCCCTTTCTCTTAACCCATCATTCAGGGTCCAAATCTTCCAAACAAGAAGTCAAGACTGTCGACTTTAAAAAATAGTCACAACCTAAAAATTGAGAGTTATGCTTTATTTGGTGGGAACTTATAGGACTTCAAGCCCAGGAGACAGCATCTCAATGACCCTGAGAGAACTGTTCCGAAGAGGTGAGGGGAGGACTCAGGTTATATAGAAGTTTCCAACAAGGGGCACGTAGCCTGAACATTAAAAGATCATTGTAAATAAGGAAAACCAAGTATCTCAAGTTAAGGAATTTAGCGCTTTTCTATGTATGGGAAGATACAAGAGTCTGGGCTTAAACGAAATCACTCCTTTCATATGCATCTCAGCTATCTGGGGCCAGCATCCTTTGACTTGATTTTTCACATCCTTAGTTCCTGGCTCACCCTTCTCCTTCCTGGTTGCCCTCGGGCTCCGAAATTCACATTTGGAGGGTCGGAATGGCTATTATGACACCCTTGTTTATTGATATGGCAGGAAATATTCCATTTCACAAGACCATTGGACTAAGGAATATCACTCTGTTTAGAGGGGACCAGACCAAACATTCAGCACCACAGGAATCCTGGGAAATCTCATGTGGCAAAGAGAATACAGTGATGAATTACTCTGGTCTTATCAGCATGTCATCAGCAGGGGAGGCAAGGCAAGGAAAGATGTGGAAAAGAAAAAGATAAATGTGAAAACCCAGACACACAAAAGGCTCAGACCTACAGAGAGCAGACCCTGATAACCTACAGGGGAAGCAGAGATCAAATTGCCAACATCTGTTGGATCACAGAAAAAGCAAGAGACTCGCAGAAGAACATCTACTTCTGCTTTGACTACACCAAAGCCTTTGATTGTGTGGGTCACAACAAGCTATGGAAAATTCTTCAAAAGATGGGAATACCAGACCACCTTACCTGCCTCCTGACAAAACTGTATGCAAGTCAAGAAGCAACAGTGAGAAACAGACATGGAACAATGGACAGGTTCAAAACTGGAAAATGGGTAGGTCAAGGCTGTATATTGTCACCCTGCTTATTTAACTTATATGCAGAGTACATCGTGAGAAACGCTGGGCTGGATGAAACACAAACTGGAATCAAGATGGCCGGAAGAAATATCAATAACCCCAGATATGCAGATGACACCACCCTTATGGCAGAAAGCGAAGAGGAACTAAAGAGCCTCTTGAAGAAGGTGAAAGAGGAAAGTGAAAAAGCTAGCATAAAACTCAACATTCAAAAAATGAAGATCATGGCACTGGGTCCTATCATGTCATGGCAGATAGATGGGGAAACAATGGAAACAGTGACAGATTTTATTTTCCTGGGCTCTAAAATCACTACAGATGGTGATGCAGCCATGAAATTAAAAGACGCTTACTCCTTGGAGGAAAAGCTATGACCAACCTAGACAGCATATTAAAAGCAGAAACATTACTTTGCTGACAAAGGTCCATAGAGTCAAAGCTATGGTTTTTTCCCCAGTAGTCATGTATAGATGTGAGAGTTGGACCATAAAGAAAGCAGGGTGCAAAAGCTGATGCTTTTGAACTGTAATATTGGAGAAGACTCTTGAAAGTCCCTTGAACTGCAAGGAAATCAAACCAATCAATCCTAAAGAATATCAGTCCTGAATATTCACTGGAAGGACTGATGCTAAAGCTGAAGTTCTAATACTTTGGCCACCTGATGCAAAGAACTGACTCATTGGAAAAGACCCTGATGCTGGGAAAGATTGAAGGCAGGAGGAGAAGGGGACGACAGGATGAGATGGTTGGATGATATCACTGACTCGATGGACATGAGTTTGAGCAGACTCCAGGAGTTGGTGATGGACAGGGAAACCTGGGGTGCTACAGTCCATGTGGTTGCAAAGAGTCAAACACGACTGAGCAACTGAACTGACTAACTGGAGGGAATGAAGATGAAGATCTTAGCACGCCTTGAAGGGTGGATGCATCTGCAAAGGCAGAGATTAGGAAGGGTGTTCCAAGAGGAAAAGACCAAAGGATACGGGCACATACTTAGCTAGCAAGCAGAGGCCACAGAAAACATGCCTTGGGGTAATATTTGAGGGGAGAGAACAGAATGGTTGGCCAATTGTTAAAATCCCCCAAAGGTCCATATCAGAAGGTATATGGCTATCTCCCCAGCCCATCCTCTCCTATCTTACCCAACTCTGCTACCATAACCCTGGCCACCCTCCCCCACTTCTCACTTGTCCACACAATCTACTTACTAAAGTAAAAACATGACACCCAGTGGCGAGAGCCCCTCTGTTGGGGCTGTGCCCACATCACACCCACCAAACCAATGGTGAGAGGTCTATGCCTTTCTTCAGTAGGCTCAGGTTGGGATAAAGACCGTATAAAAGAAAGGAATACATACGAGGCTGGCAACACCCACAGTGCCGTATCTAAAGGCATTTTCACTGAAAGCTGGTTCAGAAATTCAGACTTGCTTCTATAGCCCCAAGAAGTGCCTGAAGGGTTTTGTTTATTTATTTTCTAAATTTTCTGTAGGAAAAATGCAATACATACACATAGTTTAAAAATGAACTGTGCAAAACTGTCCGGTAAACTTCCACAAATATTTTATGAATATTCAAGTGTGTATATAAACTCATCCTGCCTTTTTAAAAAACACAAATAGAAATATATTAAAATACATACTTTTTTGTCTTTTCATACTGTTCATGGGGTTCTCATGGCAAGAACACTGGAGTGGTTTGCCATTCCCTTCTCCAGTGGAGCACATTTTGTCAGATATCAAACCAAGGAGATCAAATCAGTCAATCCTAAAGGAAATCAATTCTGAATATTCATTAAAAGGACTGATGCTGAGGCTCCAATACTTTGTCCACCTGATATGAAGAGCTGACTCACTGATAAAGACCCTGATGCTGGGAAAGATTGAGGGCAGGAGGAGAAGGGGAAGACAGGATGAGATGCTTGGATGACATCACTGACTCAGTGGACATGAATCTGAGCAAACTCTGGGAGATAGTGAAGGTCAGGGTAGCCTGGCATGCTGCAGTCCATGGGGTTGCAAAGAGTTGGACATGACTTAGTGACTGAACAACAACAACTATCGTTTTCCTTACCCTTTTTTTTCAACTGACCAATGTGTATTTACATGTCAGCAAATACATACCTACCTCACTATTATTAATTGCCATAGAACATCCTATTCTCTATACAGCTCTACCGTTACTCATTCAAGCAGTGCTCTATTGATGGACAGAGGTTATTATGCCCTGTTGCTGTAGAGAAGGCAATGGCACCCCACTCCAGTACTCTTGCCTGGAAAATCCCATGGATGGAGGAACCTGATGGGCTGCATTCCATGAGGTTGCTAAGAGTCAGACACAACTGAGCAACTTCACTTTGACTTTTTACTTTCATGCATTGGAGAAGGAAATGGCAGCCCACTCCAGTGTTCTTGCCTGGAGAATCCCAGGGACGGGGGAGCCTGGTGGGCTGCCGTCTATGGGGTCGCACAGAGTCGGACATGACTGAAGCGACTTAGCAGCAGCAGCTGTTAGAAATAAGACAGCAAACAGAGTGTCAGTCTTGGCATGCCCGTGTCTATGTAAATTTGCAGGATAAATCCTAGTAGAAGTGGAAATGCTGTGTCAAAGTGTATGCACCACTGAAGGTTCCTGAGTGAGTGGCAGAGGCAAGAAAAGAAAGGGAGACAAGATCAGAGACATCTGTAGGTCAAGGTGAGACATCTGGACAGAAGAGCGTAAAGGATTCAAGGAAGGAGGATGACAGAAAAAGAGTAGTTAGGAAGGTGCAGGGATGTGCAGGTGCGAAGATGTGATTGAGGGCAAGGTGAGAGCAAGGGGAGGATGTGAGGTAAAACAAACCATAATTATTGCTGCTGCATGCTACATGTAAAAGGTGTTAAGAGAGCAAAGTCTAAGAGTTCTCATCATAGAAAAAAGTTTTTCTATTTCTTTAATTTTGTACCTGTATGAGATGATGGATGTTCACTAAATTTATTGTGACAATCACTTCATGATGTATATAAGTCAAACCATTAGGCTGTACACCTTCAATTTATGTAGCACTGTATGCCAATTATATCTCAATAAAATTGGAATTAAAAAAAGAATATGTAACCAAAAATAATAAAGGAAAAAAGTATTTGGGGCAGTTAACAAAGATGTCATGTTATATTTTGGGAGTCTGTGATGTTGTCCATTTCTAAAAATTCCTAATTTGCTATGATTTCTTTTCTCATTCTAAATAAATACTCACATTTATGGAAAAGGAAATGGCAACCCACTTCAGTATTCTTGCCTGGAGAATCCCAGGGACAGAGGAGCCTGGTGGGCTGCTGTTATGGGGTCTCACAGAGTCGGACACAACTGATGCCACTTAGCAGCAACAGCAGCATACCTTGAAACATTTAAAAAAAATTTTTAAGGGATTTCAAGACCAGTACAGGCGGACATGGGTAGCAAACACAACCCTTAGTGTGGGTTGCACTTTTCTACTTGAAGGAGAGTTCCATGCTGCCCGTGGTGATGTGGAGAGTCTATGGCACAACCAGGTGGACTTTACTAACTTTATTGATGAAAATGTCTCACCAAGCTCAAGAGAGGAGACAGGAATGGAAATGGGAATTTAGGGCACCCAGAAAGATGACTGGAATCAGACAGAACCACCCAAGGAAAGAAGGATGCAGGCTGCCACCTCTCTTGTGTCACCAACTGTTAGGAAGCCAAGACAAGGCAATTGAACAGAGAGGACAGGGACAAAAAGCACAATAGTATGTCATGAAAGCCAACAGAGGGGTCAGTCAAGTAGAAAATAGCCTGGAGGGAGAGAGAAGCCCACAGCAGAAGAGTAAAGGGATGATGCGGCATCTTGGCCCAATCTTCAACACAACAGGAAAACACCACAGAAATGCAAGAAAGCAAGGTAGAAGCTGCATTCAACCAAGCAGAATGGACACAGGGTTCAAGAACAGCAGGAAAATGAGATTTTTCTAAGGAAAACTGGAAGACAGTCAGAGTTCCCATGTCAAAGAAAAGGCTTCACCAAAAAAAAAAAGCAGAGAACTGAAGACAAAGGAGGCAACTGACATTCAGAATCTCAGGACTATTGGCCCCAAACACCTCAGTATCATGACAAATATGAGAGTCCCACCATCTGAAAATCAACTTACTGTCACACTGCTTAGACACTGCCATGGTTACTTTTATTTTTGGTTTCTGGTTCCAAGTCCAATTTCTCATTTTCTGGTAGCCTTTTGCTTCCACTGGAGATGCTGTGAGCTACTAAGTTTCTAAGAGGCTCACAGCAAAATGTCACTAACACAAGCAGCCATCTTAATGTGCTGTATTTGTGTATAATCTTGTCCATGGAGGACTCTTTTGTCTAGTTACAGCAATTCGTCTGCTAAATCAGAAATAAAGACCTAGAAAATGTCACAAAAACAAGGAGCAAAGCAAAAGATGACATATAACTCTTCCCAAAGCTTAGGGTATTAGATACTACTGTTGGAAATGAAATGAAAATTATTTTTTCTGAATATGCCCCATTCTACCAGGGAAGGAAAATGCTAAAGTCTCTTTGATTCATTCCTTTACTATCAAGTCAGTAACATCATTAAATTCAACAAATTAAATTTAATTACAAATTTAATTATAAATGGATAGCAAATTAAATTTCAGACATTAAATCATTTCCTTACTTCTCTCCCAAACATAAACAATGCCTAAAATTTAACTTCCCTTAAAAGAATCAGTGTTCCCAGGTTGTAAGAATCTAAGAATTTGCTTCCCTTTACTGTCACTTCTATTTACCATAATAGAGCTCCAATTTTTAAAGTACCAGCTCTGCAACCAGTACTAAGGTAAAGGTTAAAACTCAGGTCAATAAAATGGGCATAAAATGCAAAATCCATAAAGGCAAAATTTATAAAGGTAAAATTATAAATAATCCAGAAAAAGGAAAAATGAATGATTCTTTCAGACAACTGGTAAAGATGGCAAAGCTTAAGGACCAGCACTTCTTCCCTTCATTAATACCTAACAAAATGGTGAAAAATAAAAGCCCAAAAAGAGAAAAAAGAAAATGGGTAGATTTTCAAAAATGAACCAGTATGTTTTTGCAACACATTGAAAATTTCTACCAACACCCATCAATATAAAGAGAAGCAAGATGAGGAAATGGATAATAGCTAAGAAGTATCAAGCACAGCGGCATGAGCAGGAATAAGCTCTAACCATCACAACAGTATCTCAAGATCTTAGTAGAAGTCAGGAACACTGGCAGAGCTTGTTATTTGGGAAGTGTCATGGGAACTGGGAAAATGCTTCCAAGCCTGCACGTACTCTCACGTCAGGGGAACAGGCATATCTGTAACTCTGAGAGGATAAACCCAGGTTTAAAACCTTTAACTAAATCTCAGAAGAGAAAGCACAGCTCAGGTCATTCAAAATGGCTGTACCCAGCTTTAACCAAGCTCCATTACCAACCCCTTTCACTTACGGTGTATCTTCAGGGAATAAAATTTTTTTTAATATTCAGAGTCCTCAAATTCAAGTTCAGTGAGGAAGGCAAACAAGTATCGTTTCAGATGGAAAGGGTGTCATGGAGAAATCAGCTTCACCTTATTAAAATAAAAAATAGGTCTAAAGAGAGCTATATATGTTGAGCTGAGCCATATGACAAACAGCAAGCAAATGTGCAAACATACTACAAACATGAAAAAGAAAAGGTGCATAGCATTGTTTAGAAAGTTCATAAAGGGCACAGTGAGAAAGGAAAAATAACTAGAAAACCAGCGGAAACTGCCTATGAGTGCAAATGCTCATTAGTAATCAAAATTGTTATAAGGACAGTTAAATAAACAATGCATAGAACATAAAAAACAGAAACAGATGCACATATATATATATGATCAACTGATTCTCAACAAAGATGCAATGCAGGATATTTCAAGGGCAAAAGGCGTATCATTTTAACAAATGTTGCCGGAATAAATGAATATCCAATTGAAAGGGAAAAATGGACTCTGACTCCTATCTCACACCATACATAAAAATTAACTTGAAATACTGTAGGCATAAACATGAAAACAACTATATAACTCCTAGATGAAAACACGAGAAAACATCTTTGCAAATTGAGGATAGGCAAAGATTTCTTAAATATAACACAGAAAACAATATCATTTTAAAAAGTGAGAAATTAAATTTTAAGTCTTCTCAGAAAAAGATATGATTAGAAAATAAAAAGTCAAGCAGCAGGCTGAGGGAGAAAATATGATATGTAAATGAATGAAACTACTAGAAATACATAATGTTCATACAGAGAAACAGAGATCATCAAAAATTCAATAGTCAAAATAGAATACTAAAAATTAGTCAAAAAACTCAAAAAGGGCAGAAGAGAAGAAACAGACTAACAAAAAGCAGAGGGAACAAACAGAAAGCAAATAATAAAATGATATGCTTAAAGGAAAGTATGGCAATAATTGCATTAAATGTGAATGGTTTAAATATCAATTTTAAAAGATAGAAAAAATTTTTTAAATAATCTGATTATCAGGACTTCCTTGGCAGTCCAGTGGTTAGGACTCTGCATTTCCACTGCAAGGAGCATGGATTCCATCCCTGATCAGGGAACTAAGATCCCACATGCCATGCAGAGTGCCCAATAAATTAATTAATTAAACTGATTTTCTGATACCTGGAAAAAAATTATTTCAAATACACTTATATCAATAAGTTAAAAGTGAAAAGTCAAAGAGATATGCTAGTTAACATGAATCAAAAGTAAACTGAAGAAGATATATTAATATCAGATAAAGCAGATTTCAGGGCTTCCCTGGTGGCTCATTGGTAAAGAATCCGTCTTTGATGCAGGAGACCTAGGTTTGATCCCTGGGTTGGGAAGATTCCCCTGGAGAAGGGTGTGGCTACCCATTCCAGTATTCTTGCCTGGAAAATCTCCATGGAAAGAGAGGAGCCTGGTGGGCTACAGTCCATGGGGTTGCAAAGGGTCAGACATGACTGAGCAACTTTCACTTCACTTCAAAGTAGATTTCAGAACAAAGAACCACCAAGCATAAATTTGGACATTATGTAAGGATGAATTGGTCAAGTCATCAAGAAAAAATAACATCCTAAATGCATACGCACCTAACAACAGAAATTCAAAACACATGAAAGAGGAACTGAAAGGAGAAATAGACAAATTCATAATTACAGTTGAATACCTCAATACTAGTCTCTCATTAACAGAACTAGTAAGAAAATGAGCAAGGAAGTAGAAACTGGATAACATTAGCAATCTAATTGGAACTAACTGACATATATAGACTAACCCATTACAGTGGAACAAATATTTAGGTGCACACAGAATATTCACTAAGAGAGACCATATTCTGAGTCAACAAAACAAATCTTAATAATAAAAAAAATTGAAATCATACAAAATATATTCTCTGAGTATAACAGGATAAAATAGAAATCAATGGAAAACTGACTCAAAAACTTTAAATATTTAGAACTTAAATAATATAATTCTAAATAATTCATGAGTTAAACAAGATATCTCAAAAGAAATTGCAAAAGAAATTTTTTAACTAAAAAAATGAAAATGCAACATATCAAAATTTATGGGATGCAGACAAAGCAGTGCTTCAAGGAACATTTGGATAATTAAATGCCTATATGGAAAAGTATCTAATCAATAATCTTAGCTTCTACCTTTTAAAACTAGAAATAGATGAGCAAAATAAGCAAGGTAAACAGAAGAAAGTGAAAGTGAAAGTGAAGTTGCTCAGTCGTGTCCGACTCTTTGCGACCCGTGGACTGTAGCCCACCAAGCTCCTCCGTCCATGGGATTCTCCAGGCAAGAGTACTGGAGTGGGTTGCCATTTCCTTCTCCAGGGGATCTTCCCAACAGAAGAAAGGAAATAATAAAGATCAAAAATCAATGAAACTGAAAGTAAAGAAATGAAAAGAGAAAAAAATCAATAAAACTAAAAGCCAGTTCTTTGAAAAATAAAATTTATAAACCTCTAGCAAGATTGACCAAAAAAGAAAGAAGACACAAATTATCAACACCAGGAATGAAAGAGACATCATTATAGATTCCACTAACATTAAAAGAATAAGGGAATATAAGAATAACAGAAAATGCTATCCACATGATTCTTTCAATTTATATTGCATTGATCAATTTCAAATAAAAAACAAACTACCAAAACTCACTCAAAATGAAAAAGATAAATTGAATAGCCCTATCACTATTAAAGGAACTGAATCTGTAATTAAAACCTTTCTGCAGACTAAATCTCCAGGTCCACATAATTTCACTAGCAAATTCTACCAAAATTGAAAGAAAGAACTCCAATTCCACATAAAGTCTTCTAGAAAATAAAAGAAGAGGGAATACTTCATAAGGCCAGTATTACCCTGATGCCAGTCAAAGAAAGTATAAAAAGAAAATACTGCAGACCAATATCCCTCATGAATACAGATGCAAAAATTCACAACAAATGTCTAATTATATAAAACAGAACAATACATAATGGGCAAATGAGGTTTATCCCAGGAATATAAAACCAGTTAAATATTCAAAAATCAACAAATGTAATCCAACATACTTATAGCATAAAGAAGAAAAACATCATGATCACCTCAATTGAAAACTTTGAAAATTCTGAAAATTCAATATTCATCCATTCATGTCAAAAACTCCACAAACTACAAACAGAAGGGAATGTTTATTTTCAATATTCCCATACAACATTATACTAGAACCCTTAGCCAGTGTAATAAAGCAAGAAAAAGAAATAAAAGACAAATAGATTGGAAAGAAAGAAAACTTTTTGCAGATTACATTTTTTAAATAAAAAAACTCAAAAAAAACAAAAAAAAAAAAAAAAAAAAAGAATCCTTATGTAACTAATAAGGTTAGCAAGAATATGGGATATAAGATCAACATACAAAAATCAACCAAATTTTTATGTACTAACAGTGCATAATTGAAAACAACTTTTTGAATACTTTTAACTGCACTAAAAAAGTAAATACAGGTAGTATAAATGGCACCCCACTCCAGTATTCTTGCCTGGAAAATCCCATGGACAGAAGAGCCTGGTAGGCTGCAGTCCATGGGGTTGCTAACAGTCAGACATGACTGAACGACTTCACTTTCACTCTTTTCAGTTTCATGCATTGGAGGAGGAAATGGCAACCCACTCCAGTGTTCTTGCCTGGAAAATCCCAGGGACGGGGGAGCCTGGTTGGCTGCCGTCTATGGGGTCGCACAGAGTCAGACACGACTGAAGCGACTTAGCAGCAGCATAATAAAACATGTCCAGTAGCAGTATGTTCAAACTACAAAATACTGATGAAACACGTCAAAGAACTAAATAAATGGAAAGGCACTGTATATTTATGGATTGAAAGACTAAACACAGTAAAGATGCAAATTCTTCACAAGCTGATCTGTACATTTAACACAGTTCCAGTCAAATTTCAGCAAGATTTTTTTTTCTACATATAGACAAACTGATTCTAAAATTCATTTAGAAAGGCAAAAGAATTCATTAAAATAATTTTGAAAGAACTATACAATATTAAAGAAACTGTACTATTAAATTTGAAAATTTGCTCTAAAGCTACAGTCATTAAGGCAGTGTGGTATCAGCAAAAAGACAAATAGATCGATGAAACAAGAGTCCAGAAACAGACTCACACAAATATGGCCACTTGATCTTCTACAAATTAGCTATATGAACAATTCAATGAAGAAAAGATGGTCTTTTCAACAAATGATGTAGGAATAACTGGACATGTTATGCCCAAGGTCCCAATCCCCAGAACTGAGAGAACAAGATGTCCACGGCAATGCAAACGCAAAAAGGGAATTTACTGCTAGCTCGAGCCAGGGCCCAAGTCACATCCAGCGCAGTGGAGTGGAACAAGGGCCCCGAGCCCTGAATCACAGCAGTATTTATAGGGTTAAGACAAAGACAGGGAGTTGGCAGGGGCGGATTGGTTGCAAGGGTTCCTTAGCATCTACTAATTGGCTAGATCTTCACGCGCGTGGGCTTTCTTAGGGGGTTTTCATCCTCGTCCTGATAAGCTTGAACCAGGCTACAGGGAGTACATTGATTGGTCGAGTCCTGGCACCGGCAGAGGATGATCTCAGCTCCTCCTTGGCAATAACTCAGCCCCTCTGTAAAGGAGACTTAGGCCTACCTTGGCCCCGTGAAGCCTGTCATGGCGCCTGTTTGGTCCTAACAGACATTCATATGTAAAGGAAAAAAAATAAGCCACAACCTATACCTCACACATGGTACAAAAATTTATTCCAAATGGATCATAAATGCAAAACATGAAACTATCAAAATTTTAAGAGAAATCTTTGGAGCCCTGGGTTAGCCAGAGAGTTCTTAAACACACCACCAAAAGCAAGATCCATAAAAGAAAAAACTGATAAAAGGCCTTTGCAAAATTAAAAACATTTTTCTGCAAAAGACACAATAAAGAGAATGAAAAGACAAGCTACAGACTAAAACAGCATATTTTCAAAGCAGATATCAAACAAAAGGCTTATATTCAGAATTTATTAAAAAAACTTTCAAAACTCAACAGTGAGAAAATTCATTTTTTAATGAATAAAAAGACACTTCAATAAAGAGGATATAGAGATAGCAAACAATCACATGAAAAGGTGCTTGTCACCATTACCCAAGAGGAAAATGCAGTCTAACATCTTGGTAAGATACAACTCCATTAGAATGGCATTAAAAAAAAATTGCTAATACCAAGTGGATATGGAGCAACTGGAACTCTTATCAGTGTAGGAATGCAAAATAATAGAACCACTCTGGGAAAGAATTTGACAGGTTCTTAGAAGTTAAACATAAACTTGCCATTCAGTCCAACAATCCTGTTCCTAAGAATTTACCATCATGTAGATTACAGCCCTCAGGCCAAATTCAGCAGCGATCCAAATTCAACCAGACACATTTGTCTTTGTATTGTTTCTGGCTGCTTCCGACAACAGTGGAGTTGAACACTTGCAACAAAGACTGTACAGCTTACAAAGCCAAAAATATTTATTAATACTATCCATCCCTTCGCAGAAAACGTTTGCCAACATCTGTCCTAGAGAAAAGAACTTTAATTGACACAAACTGCAGATGTTCAGAGCAGCTATTTATAATCATCAAAAACTGGAACCAACCCAAATGTCTGTCCTTCAACAGGTTAATGGGTAAATCAGCTGTGTTATATCCATACAATGGTATTCTAACCAATAATAAATAGGAGCAAACTGTTGACACACAATTTTAATGAATCTCAAAGACATTAAGTGAGTGAAAGAAACCAGGCACAAAAGGTTACATACTGTAAAATTCTACCATATGACATCCTCAAAAAGACAAAGTTATGGTGAAAAAGAACAGATTAGTGGTTGCCAAGGCATAGCTGGGCTTCCCTGGTGGCTCAGCGGTAAAGAATCTGCCTGCAGTGCAGGAGACCCAGGTTCGATCCCTAGGTCAGGAAGATCCCCTGGAAGAGGGAACAGCAACCCACTCTAGTACTCCTACCTAGAGAATCCCATGGACAGAGGAGCCTGGCAGGCTGCAGTCCATAGGGTTGCACAGAGTTGGACACAACTGAAGCAATTCAGCAGCAGCAGCAGCAAGGCTTAGTTGTGAGAGGCAGGTACAATCAGACTTTTGGGGAGTAATAAAACTGTTCTGTATCCTGATTACAGTGATGATTACACAAATCTGTACATGTTTTAAAAGTCATAGTAGTATATATACCAAAACAAAGTCAATTTTACTCTATGTTAACTTAGTAAAGTTTTCCAAAAAGAGATTTTGCCTCTAATATTTTCTCCTGTATGTTTATTTACTTCCAGTATCTGAAGATTAATATATGTAATATAGTCTCAATATGTACATGCACAGAATAGCTTTTTTGATGATGATCTGTTTGTTTTTAGCATCAACGCCTACTCTGCTTCTTCTAATTAAATGAAAAGACTGGGTCATTAGAAAGAGCCTGAGGACTTAAACACATTGGGGTTGGATGCATGATAAATCCACACAAGAAACTGTTCATGATAACTCATATTTACAAACAATTCATCTTCATAATTTGCATTCACCTGGAGTTATATAGTTGCTAAAGGCAAATCAGCTAAAGTTTATTCCCAATTTGGGTCCTTACTTCCAGACCCAAATTACTCAGCAAGTCTGTCAACACTGACAAAAAGCATAGTGCAAATTTTCAACTTGAGAAGGAAAAGAAAGACACTAGATATGTCTCAGAAAAACCAGACCTGTCTTCAATCAGTTGTGGGTTCTTGGCCAAGCTACTTAACCATTCCATGCTTCAGTTCCCTCACTCACAAAAGGAAGACCCCTCCAATATTCCCTTCCAACATAAATTGAGTTTATATTATTATTATTATCCACTAACTCATTAATCAAAATGTCTAGGAAGCATATTTATTAAGCACTAAAAAGAAAACTGATAAAGAGGAAGCATTTATACACAAAACACAGTCATAATGAAAGAATCTCATTTATAAAATTTAAACTATAAAAATTAGTTCCCCCCACCCCAGCATCTCTCATCTATCAAACAGAACTAGAATCTAACAGTCTCTGAATGTTCTACCAATCCCTAAAATTACCTATGAAAGATTCTCTTCAAAAATTTCTGAGCACTCGTATACAGTGGGAATAATATTTAAATTCTCATTGGCTAGAGCAGCCAAGTTCAATGTAAATTGTGGAGGTGGCAGTCAAAGTCACCTGATAGAAGGATTTATGTTCTCTGTATCCCACAGATATTGAAAAGTCGCCAACACATCAAAAATACATTGCCTGGGACTTCCCTGGTGGTCCAGTGGCTAAGACTCCATGCTCTGAATGCAGTGGGGGCCAGGTTTGATCCTTGGTCAGGGAAGTAGATCCCACATGCCACAACTCAGGCTTTGCATACCACAACTAAAAATCCCATGAGCTACAACTAAGACTGGCACAGGCAAATAAATAAATAAATCTACTTAAAAAAAATAAACACACATTGCCCACCGCCAGCTTTGAATATTTGGAAAACCAACTGATGCGTAGAGGAGACACAAATTAAGTACGGGAAGAAGAGCCAATGTCCAACTGGCAACAACAAAGTATTGTATTTACATTTCTATTTCAATTATACACTCAGACATAAAAGGAAAGGACAACAATCTCATACAAACTTATAACTAAGCAATCTGTGTAAGCATTACTGCTTCTAATTATAATAACCTTTCTGAAATCAGTCTCATGATTCATGGTGCTAAGAACTTACTTCCTGCCAACAGTATTAAATTGTGATATTTCTTATAGTCATTCAACCCTCGCTAATATGGGACATAAATGATTCACTTCAACCAGAAGTAAACACTTCCTCAGGATATTACTACAGTGGATGGCTCACAGCTAAAAAACAAAATATGATATTTACAATACATAAAATCTCAAACTCATTAAAAAAAAATCAAAGCTTCAAGAAATAAATGGGCAAAATACATGTGCACAATTCATAGAAAAGGAAATAAACACTTGAAATGTTCAGTTTCAACCAATACTCAAAACTTAAAGGAATCTCATGCTTAGTAGAACTCAAACACTCACTCCCCTCTAAACCCCTCTCATGCCCAGTACTCAGAACTAATACCAGTGACCAATACATCCTCCAAGTCCTACTGCACTGGAAATGTTTACAGTCCCTTCTGCGAACAACAGTGCAGCATAGTCCACTGAAGTACTCTCTATAATAATGAAAAGGTGGGATTCAGAAGCATTACAAACCCTGGGTAACATTCTGGCTGAAAGATGTCAATTTTAGACAGTAACTATACAACAAAAACAGGGATAAATGTGAATAATGATTTCAAAACTTGAAAGTACCCTGAAACTACATTAAAATATGAGTGCATATTTTAATAACTAAAACTTTGGAACCACTGGAATAGGTGAAAGAACATAGACTATTGCTATAGAACACTGCGTATGCCGTTTGCCGCAACATGGGTGGACCTAGAGCTTGCCGCACTGAGTGAAGTCAGCCAGGCAAAAGCAAATACCGCGTGATGTCACTTATGTGTGAAAACTAAAAAAAAAACAAGAAACAAATGAACTTATTTACGAAACAGAAATAGACTCACAGATACAGAAGTGGGGAATGGGGAATGGGAAGTGGGGAGAGGGGAGGTAACCTGGGAGACTGGGATTGACATATACACTCTACTGTGTATAAAACATAAGACAGACCTACTGCATAGCACAGGGAACTCTACTCAATACTCTGTAATGACCTATACGGAAAAAGACTCTAAAAAAGACTGGTGTATGTATAGCTAGTTCACTTTACTGTACATGTGAAACTAACACAACATTGGAAATCAACTATTTGTTGTTGTTCAGTCACTAAGTCTTGTCCAACTCTTTGCGATCTCATGGACTACAGCATGTCCTTCACTGTCTCCCAGAGTCACTCCGATTCATGTCGAGTGAGTCAATGATGCTATCTAACCATTCCATCCTCTGCTGCCCTCTTTCCCTTTGGCCGTCAATCTTTCTAAGCAGCAGGGTCTTTTCCAATGAGTCGGCTCTTCGCATCAGATGACCAAAGTACTGGAGCTTCAGTTTCAGCATCAGTCCTTTCAATGAATATTCAGGATTGATTTCCTTTAGGGCTGACTATACTCCAATGAAATAAATAAAAAACTCACATAAACTCTACTGAGGAAGGACCTAACATAACACAGAAGAGAACCCTATGTGTAGCCACGCTAAGGAATGCAGCCCGTCTTTGTGTGGTAGCATGCAAAGATGTCCACAATGTATTATTGAGAGTAAAAAACGAAGGTGCGGGGCACTATGAGACAGGCTTCCTAGGTGGCTCAGTGATAAAGAATCCACCTGTAATCTAGGGGCAGTGGCTCAATCCCTGGGTCATGGCTATCCCCTGGAGAAGAGAATGGCAACCAACTTCAGTATTCTTGCCTCGAAAATTCCATGGACAGAGGAACCAGGCAGGCTACAGTTCATGGGGTCACAAAAGAGTTGGATGACTTAGCAACTAAACAATAAGGCAATATGCACAGTATGACCACATTTTTATGTAAAAAAAAATTTATATGTATTAAAAATCTAGAATTACATATTTCAAACATTAACACCTAAAAAGTATGCTTGGAAACTGTAATTTTTAACTATAATATATACTTTTCTCTATAATATATACTTTTTTATCAACCTGTGTTACTTTTAAATTAAAAGAACCCAACTGTCTGTATATTCAAAATCAAATAAATGAAATAAGTGAAAAATTAAAATAGTGTTGAAGCAGTGAAATTATAGGGGTTGACAAAGTTTCAAATCAAGATTGAAAGGTTTATTTCTAAGTAAAAGCCTGTTTTAGAAACAAATAGCTGTAACAGGTAGGAACGAGAATCAAATATTATTGTTACTTTTATTACTCAATAGGCTGGTCATAGCCATCCACATGCAGATTCCTATAGACTTCAGGAAGCTTCTATGATGTGTGGGTGAAAGGCTATGAGGATACAAAGCAACACCCCAAAACATGAGCAGCCCTTGCAGAAAGAAAACTGCTAAGAAAAAATTCAGCCATGAATGTTCACTGTTCCAACCCAACAGCTCTAAGGTCACAGAAAGCCAGTTTTCGATTCAGAATTCTATTTAAGTCAAAGAACAAAAGTAATATGAAAGGCCTTTATGAGTTTTATTCAAATTACAAGTTCTTCCCCTGCCTCCACCCCCACATGATACAGAGACACAATGCATAAATCTGAAAAATTATGTATTTTTTAATGTTTTCAGAACAAATACACTGGCCTTGTTCTGAGTACTGACATGAGCAAAACAACTGTATTAGCAGATGAAAAGCAGAATACATATTCCAAAGAGAAGATAACATAAAAACCCTTTATGTTTTTATGAAACTCTGACCTGCAAAGAAACTTAAAATGCTTCTAAAAGAATAAGGACAACAGACTTTAAAGTCTGAGAGATGAAAAGAAGATCAAGGGCCCCACCCCACCTTGACCCCGCTCCCTGCCATACTGAGCACAGACCCTGTAAAGCAGTGGTCACCAACCTTCTTGGCACCAGGGACTAGTTTCCTGGAAGATAAATTTTCCTCGGATGGGAGGGTAGGGATGTTTTTCAGGATGATTCTCACAGCCTAAATCCCTTGAATGCACAGTTCACAGCAGCACACTCATGATCAGTATGTAATGCTTCTGCTGATCTGACAGGAGGAGCTCAGGCAATAATGCGAGCGATGGGGAGCAGCAATAAATACAGATGAAGCTTTGCTTGCTTGCCCGCTGCTCACCTCCTTCTGTGCAGCCTGGTTTCTAACAGGCCATGGACCTGTACTAGTTCCTGGTTTGGGGGTTGAGGATCCCTCCTGTGAAGGGCCTCTCAGAACACGCCATAAAGTGACTGAAGCATCTCGGGGCTTGCCGCCATCCACACCATGCAAGGGCCTGCTCCTTGGCTGGTACCATCTCCTGTGGGCATGTTAGCTAATTCATTTCACAAACATTTGCCAAGTACCTTCTGTTCTAAGCCTTGAGGGTGTCCTGGTGAGAAAGAAGACAAGTCCCCACCACTGAGCTTACACTGAAGCAAGCGAAAGAGTCAACAAAGACAAGAGAAAACCTTTGGTAATGTCTAACTTACAAAAAATACAAAAGAAGGTGATCTGATCAAGTGATATGGGCCACAGGGGGCTATTTTAGATGAGGATCAGGGAAGGCCTCCACAGAGGAGATTTTTGAGGCAAGATCTGGATGAGGAATCTGGGTATGCTGGATAACCAAGGAAAGTGGCTATAGTCTGTGGGGAGTGAGTCATAGGAAGTTTACCCATGAGGTCTGAAGGGCCAGTAGGGTCAGACCACTGCAGACCTCTAGGCCAGGGGAAAGAGTTTAGATTTTCATATAACAGCAATGGAGAAGCAATGGAAGAGTTTAAAGTAAGTGGGAAAGTTTAGTTTATAGTTAAAAAAAAAAAAGATCTCTCTGCTATTGAAAGGGAGAGGTAAGGCAGCGGGAGGGGACTGGAAGCAGGGTTGGTCGGAGGCCACTGGAATGGTACCCACAAGAGAGGATGGCGGCCTGGAACAGCAGAGATGGTTGAGGACTGGGCAAACAGGGGACATTTTGGACAACTGCTAATGGAATTCAGAGGGACTGGATGGATGGATGGATAAGAAGAAAAGAGTAAATCAAGAATGTCACAGGTAGGGACTTCCCTTGTAGTCTAGTGGTTAAGAATCTACCTGCCAATGCAGGGGACGTGAGTTTGGGAAGATTCCACATGCCTTGAAGCAACTAAGCCCATGAGCTACAATTACTGAGACCATGTCCTGCAACCACTGAAGCCCATGTGTCTATAGCCTGTGCTCTCCAACAAGAGAAGTCATCGCAATGAGAAGCCCACACACAACACCTAGAGAAAGCCTTTGCACAGCAACGAAGACCCAGCGTGCCAAAAATAAATCAATAAGTAAATTTTTTTAACTTTTTTTTTTTTAAAGAACGTCCCTGGTAGAAACTCAGACTGCTTTGAAAGGAATTGTTTTTGTTTAAATAAAACAAATTGGTTTAAATAAAAATAATTCCTTTCCTGATCCCCAAATCAGCAGCACACCCTTAGAGACATCTCTCGGTAGTGGTACTGATTTACCTGAGCTTCCAAACAAGGTCCGCCAGGCAACCCATGGCCAGCATTTGAAGTCAGCCAACTGAGGTCTACCATGGGGCCAGTTCTGTGGCAGAGAGGAGCAAGAGAAACTAGGCCATTAGACAAACCTAAATCAGATCTCCATCAGTTCTGCACTTTAAATAGCTGAGCCAGGTAGTCGCATGCATGCATGCTGGTTTTGCTGGAGATCTCCAAAACAGGTGCCCCGTGGCTGTGTGTGTGAGACAGAGAGAGAGAGAAAAGAAAGAGAAAGGGAGAAATAGTGTTTTCCTGATAGCTCAGAAATGGAAGGAGACCCTAGGAAAAAAGTACTTTCACATACCAAGGCATCATTTTCACCTGGTATTTATTCAAAGGAGAACTTCCTTCATTTAACTGGCAAGTGAAATCTGTAGCTATCTTCTTGTTCCAAAACAACGGCTTCACCCAGCAGCACAGCATCATCCCTAAGTAATCGTCTATAGCCTCTCTAGACAAAACTCATGCAACTGGATCTGAAGACTTTGCAAGTCCTTAATTTTTCAGGTAGGACATAGCAATATTTGTTAAGTTTCAAGAGGCTTATGATAACCTCAGCAAGTCATTCACAATACAGAACTCATGTAAATTCTATACAATAAAGACTAATTTAACTTTTCTTCATTCAGACATTAAGCAAATGTGGCACAGCTCACACAGTCTTGAAAAAATATTTTGCCAATCCAAGATTAAGCACTTGAAGGCTCTGTGTATTTCCTAGAGAATCATGTGATTTTATAAATGGTGTCTTCAGATGTATAGAATAGTCTTTTGGACTCTGTGGGAGAGGGAGAGGTGGGGATGATTTGGGAGAATGGCATGGAAATATGTATAATATCATATAAGAAACGAATCGCCAGTCTAGGTTCAATGCAGGGTGCAGGATGCTTGGGGCTGGTGCACTGAGATGACTCGGAGGGATGGTGTTGGGGGTGAGGGGTGGGAGGAGCGTTCGGGATTGGGAACACATATACACCCGTGGCGGATTCATGTTGATGTGTGGCAAAACCAATACAATATTGTAAAGTAAAAGTAATAATAATAAGTAAATAAAAATAAAAATGGTGTCTTGTTTTTTAATGGAGTCAGAATTCAAAACGAATAACAAAATTTTAGCCTTTCAAGGAAATATTTGTGGGTTACTTCTTTCATTCATTCACTTTCCACCCTAGGAACCAATGTGCAAACATATGATATAGTTTCCCCTTCTTTAAGATGGATATTTGAAATGGGTAGCGTTCATACATAAAGATGTAATGAAAGATATAATGAAAGGACCAAAATGATATACGACAAACTCACAAAAGCGGCTATCTTTAGATATACTGGAATCAAGGCTAGCAAGGGAATATTGATCAAAAACAACTTAATGCATGATGTTCTGTTCATAATTTTTCATATAATTTCAATTTCTGGACAGATACAGAAAAGACTAGCTACAAATGTAATTCAAATGTTAATAGTGACTCATTCTGGGAATTGAGAAGTGAGTGATTATTATTCTCCTCCTTTGTATTTATCTCCTAAGAAAGAAGAAATGAAGGGAGAAAGGGCATAATTTATTTGTTTTAATAGACACGACTGAGCGACTTCACTTTGACTTTTCACTTTCATGCATTGGAGAAGGAAATGGCAACCCACTCCAGTATTCTTGCCTAGACAATCCCAGGGATGGGGGAGCCTGGTGGGCTGCCGTCTATGGGGTCGCACAGAGTCGGACACGACTGAAGCGACTTAGCAGTAGCAATCTTTTGACACCACTGACCTGAAATCCACCAGAACCCCAGACACTTTTCAGATCATGTGCTTCCAAAGAATGAGGAAGAACCAGGGGCTTTCCAAGACCTCTCATTATACTTTATGCCTAATAACCAAGTTACAGTTTCTCTGTGCCAGGCCTGGTAGACTTGGGCGACAGTATCCTCCAGACCACCACTGATGACATGATTTGTATAAAGTACCCACCGCAGGCCAATTAGCCCATCTGGCCAGAAAACCCTGAACTGGATCTGCTGGACTCTTCTTTCCCTTTGTGTGACCAACCCTTTCTCATAAGCAGAAGCCCTTACTTCACCCAGTGGCCTCAGCAGTGAAGAAAGCCCAGCTGCAGCAAAAGAAGAAATTAAACAGACCCAGAAAGAGGCATGAAGGTGGGAGATGAGGGCTGTAGTCCCAGCAGCTTTCTAGGACCTGGTGACAGTCCAGGCTCTGAGCTCCAGGCCCCCCTCCTATAGGAATAGGCCTTAGGATTCAGCCCTGATTTTGGCTGAAGACACTTCAGGATGGTTTCTGCTTCTTAGAAATTCATTAGTCCTAACATTTTGAAGCCTGTGGGGTGGCCCCCGAAGTTCTCGGTCTGGTTCATGAAGAAAACATGCAGGACAGAATTCATCAGAGGCCCCAGAAGCTCATAAAATCAAAATTCCTTTTAACTCCTTGCCACTTCCTTAAAAAAAAATCAAAGTAATAAGCCCTGTAGGAGGCCCTGGCTTGGCTGTATGGACCAGTGCTGCACTGCATTCTGGGATGAATCTGAAGGGTGACAGTTTAGAAGATGTGGTCAAGTGCTCTAAATACTTGCATCACAGGGCGCTTTCTGCCTGAGCATCTCTGCTGTGGTCTTAGTCTGAAGTATCATCAAGAGGACTGCACTGATCTTCTTTCCCTTGGGCAAGGATGCGGATGTTCCATGCACACAGCCTCCTGCATCTTCCCACACCTTCCTCCAACCCTGCAAGGCAGGAATTGCCTCCATCCCACAGCTGAGAGGAGATGTGGTGACAGGAGGTAACATGCCCAGGCTACCCAGCTAGAAGGTAACAAAACCTAGACACTCAACATTTGAATCCTGCCCTTTCCACCACACCTGTTCCTTCTCAGATGCTCTAAAGTCCCCGAGGCCACGCTGTCAGGTAAACATCCAACCTGGCCAACCTGCTGACTCTCAGTAACCCTATAGATGAGGGCTGAAGGGCCCAACCAATGTCATCTCTCCCACTTTTGTTCTGTGGCTTCCCCTCTTCTCCCACCTGCATCATGGCATTTTTATGTACACCGTGTACCCCTCTACTGTTTCATAAATTCCAGGTCTAGAATTCTCAGACCAGGTTCCCTAGTAAGCAACAAAGTCAGGTTTTCATCATGGCTAGTGCATACTGGTTCTTGTTAACACTCACACCCTTGTGGAAATCAATAAGGAGTAACACAAGATCCCTGTAGCTCTGACTACCCTTTCCCTGACCCCTGATTCAGCAGTTTCCAATTACAGGCTGAGCTGTGTGAGCTCAATGTCAACTTCAGCATCCAACAAAATCATCTGGAGGACTTGTTAAGACATGAATCAATGGCCCCACCCCTAGAGTTTCTGTGTCTATAGCAGGGGTCCCCAACCTCTGGGATCTAATGCCTGATAATCTGAGGTGAAGCTGATGTGATAATAATGGAAACAAAGTGCACAATGAATGTAATGCACTTGAACCATTCAGAAACCATCCCCCACATCCATCCCATGGGTGAAAAAAATTGTCTTCCATGATACCAGTCCCTGGTGCCAAAAACATTGGGAACCACTATTCTACACGTCTGGGGGGGTCAAAAATTCCATTTCTAAAAGTTTCCAGTATGATAGGCTAAATAATGTCACCTCCTCCCTCCCAAACAAAGATATGTAGGTTTTATGACGATAGAGATTTTGCAGATGTGATTCAGTTAAGGATGTTGAGACAGGAAAATTATTCTGGATTGTCTGGTAGGTCACAAATGTAATGTCAAGGGTACTTATGAGAAGCAAGCTCAGGAAGAGTCAATGACAGAAGAGGAGAAGGCAATGTGACAATGAGGAGCAGAGACTGGGGTGATGTGGCCACAAGCCAAAGAATGCTGGCAGCCACCACCAGCTGGAAGAAGCAAGAACAGATTCTCCACAGGCTTTAGCATCATAAGACTCAGCCTGGACTCCTGGCCTCCAGACTATAAGAGAATACACTTCTGTTTTTTTGAGCCACTAGATTTTGGTAGTTTGTAACAACAGACATGGGAAACTAATACAGCAGTGATGCTGATATAGCTGGTCAGGATCCACACATTGAGAACTCTGCACTCCATCTATCCCTGGTCACACCACACCTAATGCCACTTTGAGGAATGGTCAGTCCCCTGGAAGATCTGATGATGACTCAGAACACTATGAGTACTGCAAGTTGAGTGAGTACACACCGTACCCACCCGCTCCCTTCTCTTTAACTCACAGAGAGGGAAAGAGCACAGCAAAGTGGTTACAGAGCCCAATTCAATACAGGGCCCCACCATTCACTGGCCCTGTGGTCCAGCCAGTCACTTAATCTCTCTGTGCCTTGGTTTCTGCATCTGTAACTTGCGGACACCAGCAGCAGCCTCTGTCAAGTATTAAGGCACTATTGAGAGCATTATGAGATGATGTGTGTTAAGTTCTGCCTGGCTGATAGAAAGTGCTCAAACATTTACTTCTGTTATTTTTGTGACTTGAAACTGCTTTTAAAGTAGTTGAATGGACATGCCCTACTCTGAGCAACAGAAGCCTCCTTTTGATAACATGTTTACTGACACATTTGTAAGCAGTTCCCTCTAAGATCTGATCTGGTTCTTAAATTATTAGAAACAGCAACAAAAAGAGAGTAAGAAGATTTTTGATAACTATATCCTCTGGCTTCCCTGGTGGCTCAGTGGTAAAGAATCTGCCTGCAATTGCAGGAGATACGGGTTCAATCCCTGATCAGAGAAGATTCCGCATGCTATGTAGAGCAACTAAACCCATGGGCCACAACTATTGATCCCAGGAGCCAAAACTTCTGGGCCCACCTGCCATAACCACTAGAAGCCTACATATCGTAGAGCCTGTGCTCAGGAATAAGAGAAGCCACTGCAATGAGAAGCCTGAGCATTGCAACTAAAGAGTAGCCCCCACTTACCGCAGCTAGAGAAAAGCCCTCGCGGCAATAAAACCCAGCACAGCCACAGATAAACAAATAAAAATTTTTTTAAAAAGAACCATACTCTGCCCATCCAGCTCCTCCATCAGGGGCCCATCTCTCCAGTCTAACTACTCACCATCATTCATTCTCATCCACACAGACCATCTACTCCAAACTTACTGAACTGCTTCCTCAAAATCCATTCTTGTTTCTGCCTCCACCTATGCCGCATCCTCTGCCTTGAAAGCCCTTCCTTGGTGCCCACCTTCTTCACCTCTAGCAAAGCCAGGATAGGCTGAACTGCTGAGGTAGGATCCCTCCATGTTCCTGCCTGGGGGTGTATGGAATAACCCTGGCTCTCTGGAGTAAGTAGAAGACTGCACTTCATTAGCTTCACCATCCAGAGGGTAGACTTTCACTTCAGGATGCAGAGTGGGACTCTCGAGCCAGATTACCTGGCTTCAAAACCCTATTTCACCACCTTCTCATTTTATGACCTTGGAAAATTTACTCCAGCTCTTCATCTATAAAAAGGAGATTATAATAGTATCAGGCTAAATGGATCAAGATGTGGTAGATACATGCAATGGAATACTACTTGGCCATAAAAAAGAATGAAATAATGCTATTTGCCACAACATGGATACAACTAGAGCTTATCATACTAAGCAAAGTAAAGAAAGTGAAAGTGAAATTTGCTCAATCGTGTCTGACTCTTTGCGACCCTGTGAACTGTACAGTCCGTGGAATTCTCCAGGCCAGAATACTAGAATGGGTAGCCTTTTCCTTCTCCAGGGGATCTTCCCAACCCAGAGGTCGAACCCAGGTCTCCCGCATTACAGGCAGATTCTTTACCAGCTGAGCCACAAGGGAAGCAAAGTAAGCCAAAGACAAATACCATATGATATCACTATATGTGGAATCTAAAATATGATACAAATGAACTTATTTACAGAACAGAATCAGACTCACAGACATAGAAAATTTGTGGTTACCAAAGGCAAAGGAGGATGGGGGTGGAGGAGGGAGAAATTATGAGTTTGGGATTAACAGATACAAACTACTATATAGAAAAGATAAACAACAAAGTAGATATAAGTTCCTTGTATAGGACAGAGAACTATACTCAGTATTCTGTAATAAACCATAATGGAAAAGAATATGAAAAAGTTTACATACACACACAAACACTTTGCTGTACACCAGAAGCTAACACAACACTGTATGTCAACTATACTTCAATAAAAATATAGATAGTATCGTCTACATAAAGATTTTACATGGATTAAATGAGATAACCCACATAACAAACAATGTCTAGCATACAGTAAGTGTTCAATAAATGTAACCTGTTACCAGAATTTACATAATCTGATGGCTTCCCTTCAGAGATGTCACTTTGGGAGGCCACAGTCTTTTCTATCAAAGCTTCCATCCTCAGAACATCACTGAAAGCCCTCAATGACACTGTACCTTTCTGACCCAGAGTATAAGCCTTACTAGGGAACTCCATTCAGCACTCATGATGACCCCTTGTTTATCCCAGCATGAATATGGCCTACTGCTTGAACATTCTTATTTGCCCATTTAGCTCAAAGGGTCTAATATTACCCCAAATCAAACCCACACCAAAAAAAAATGCTCCATGTGAGAAGAATTAAAAATCAATTGTGGCAGAGGCTGCTGGTCATCCTTCCATATTTATTCCCTCTTTGTTCTTCTTCTGTAGAAGCCCAGTTTATAGTTGGCCATATGACATGACCTTTGCTGACAAAGGTCCGCATAGTCAAAGCTATGTTTTTTCCAGTAGTCATGTATGGATGTGAGAGACTGTAAAGAAGGCTGAGCTCTGAGGGATTGATGCTTTCAATTGTGGTTCTACAGAAGATCCTTAAGAGTCCCTTGGACTACAATGAGATCAAATCAGTCATTCCTAAAGGAAATCAACCCAGAATATTCATTGAAAGGACTATTGCTACCCTGGCCACCTGATGTGAATTGCTGACTCACTGGGAAAGACCTTGATGCTGGGAAAGACTGAAGCAAAATGAGAAGAGGGTAGCAGAGGATGAGATAGTTAGATAGCATCACTAACTCAATGGACATGAATTTGAGCAAACTCCAAGAGATACTGTAAAGGACAGTATCTACTCCAGTAGAGGACAGAGGAGCCTGGCATGCTCTACTCCACGGGGTCACAAAGAGTCAGATGCGACTTAGTGACTGAACAACATCACAGTACCCAGATGAAGACCCTATTTCCGGCATTCCCTACCACTAGGGATGGCCCCATGAGGAAGTTATGGCCAATGAGACGACTGTGGCCTTGATCTTGTGGTGTTTCCCCTGCATCCCCACCTCATTCCCCTTCCCACTGACCGGCACGTGAACACGAAATCTAGACCATGGAAAGTGCATCTCGCTATGTGGAGGCAATCAACATGCTAGAGAAAGCAGAGCACAAAGAAAGGAAACAGCATCTCTGATACCGTGGAGCCGTCATAGGAGCCCTGGACTGCTTATGCCCCAGCAGTGTGCTTAAGCCGCGACTAACTGGGGTCTCTCAGAGCAAACAAACCGATAGTCCAACTAATTCAGACATGCAATCGTTTCTAAATGTAATTGCAAAAGAAAAGTTTAAAATACATTTTAAGCAAGGAAAAAATTCTGTGAAATATCCCAAAGTGACTCCTTAGAAGGGAACACTCAGTCAACTAGAGTATTAGTGTTATTTGTTTAATGAGTCACACACTGTACAGTTAATCATTACATCTCTTGAGATGGGAAGAAAAATCAATCCAATAGTCTAAATCTGACAATTTCAGCCAAACACATTCAGTGACATTTACAATGTTTTGCCAAGGTTTTGAAACCACACAGTTGGAACTCTAGCGGACAAAGCTCCAGACCTGCTGCTACGAGGTCTGGGCCGTGGGTCCAGCCCCGCCCAGGAGGGCAAGACCATGGGGCCTCACCCTCACTTCCCATATGAGTAGAATACACAGGCTGAGACTCGCGGGGGCAGAGACCAAAACCGTAAAACCAAAGGAAGAAACAGCTTGACAGTAGCCACTGGAAAGAGAAACAAAACTAGTAAAGACACAAAAGGAAAACCCCAAACCCAAAAGAATAATCCATCAAACCCATAAGCCATCGGCACATTACCACACAACCCTCTTCTGGAATAAGCCGAGAGTTTCCGTGTGTGTCTGTATGTGTGCTCACTACTGGCCACATCTTCCTCTCACCCGGGTAACCAGTGGAGTGGGGGTGGGGCAGGGAAGGATACAGATGGTGGTATACAAAGTCTCTTGATCATTGGCTGATCATGTCAATGTATGGCAAAACCCACTACAATACTGTAAAGTAATTAGCCTTCAATTAAAATAAATAAATTTTAAAAATAAATTAAAAGTTAAATTAAAAAAAAAAAAAGAATATTGGAATGGGTTGCCATGTCCTCCTCCAGGGAATTTTCCCAACCCAGGTTATTCCCTTTGTCAAAAATTCATTGCTTAATTATTTGTTAAGATGTTTTTGTTGGTCTTCTAATCCCTTTTCTCTTCTAAGCGTTACCTTTTGGAGAGTTTTCCCTGTCTCTCCTTTGTATACACCCCAGCAGTAAAGGAAGACACCTCCTCTACCCTGTTCATTCCCTTGGAACCGCAATATGATGAGTTGTTGCTATTGTTTCCTTTATTCATGTATTGTCTGTCCCTATACTACCTTGTAAATATGTACCCTGTGCTTTTTATTGGCAACTATATAATAAAGATGCATGTTAACTGAAAAAAAAATTTTAATTAAGTTCCTTATAAAATGCAAAAAAAAAAACACCATTCTTCCAAACAATCAGATCCCAAATTCAATCCCCAGGTAGCAGATCCTCACCTTTTTTTTGTTTGTTTCTGCTATTTCTGGTTCCTCTTTCACTATTAATATAGAGGTTGTGCAAAAAAAGAAAGAAAAGAGGCAAAGAGGTTTCTAGTGGCCTTTCTCCTCTTCATATCCTGTAATAGATTTACATATGATAAACACAGAGTTTATTTACTTTAAACAAATAACTGATCCCTTAAAAACCCAACAGAAGCAGAAGATATTAAGAAGAGGTGGCAAGAATATACAGAAGAACTGTACAAAAAAGATCTTCACAACCCAGATAATCACGATGGTGTGATCATTCACCTAGAGCCAGATATCCTGGACTGTGAAGTCAAGTGGGCCTTAGAAAGCATCACTATGAACAAAGCTAGTGGAGGTGATGGAATTCCAGTAGAGCTATTTCAAATCCTGAAAGATGATGCTGTGAAAGTGCTGCACTCAATATGCCAGCCAATTTGGAAAACTCAGCCGTGGCCACAGGACTGGAAAAGGTCAGTTTTCATTCCAATCCCAAAGAAAGGCAATGCCAAAAAATGCTCAAACTACCACACAATTGCACTCATCTCACATGCTAGTAAAGTAATGCTCAAAATTCTCCAAGCCAGGCTTCAGCAAAACGTGAACTGTGAACTTCCAGATGTTCAAGCTGGTTTTCAAAAAGGCAGAGGAACCAGAGATCAAATTGCCAACATCTGCTGGATCATGGAAAAAGCAAGAGAGTTCCAGAAAAACATCTATTTCTGCTTTCTTAACTATGCCAAAGCCGTTGACTGTGTGGATCACAATAAACTGTGGGAAATTCTGAAAGAGATGGGCATACCAGACTACCTGACCTGCCTCTTGAGAAACCTCTATGCAGGTCAGGAAGCAACAGTTAGAACTGGACATGGAACAACAGACTGGTTCCAAATAGGAAAAGGAGTACATCAAGGCTGTATACTGTCACCCTGCTTATTTAACTTACATGCAGAGTACATCATGAGAAATGCTGGGCTGGAAGAAGCACAAGCTGGAATCAAGATTGCTGGGAGAAATATCAATAAGCTCAGATATGCAGATGACACCACCCTTATGGCAGAAAGTGAAGAGGAACTCAAAAGCCTCTTGATGAAAGTGAAAGAGGAGAGTAAAAAGTTGGCTTAAAGCTCAACATTCAGAAAATGAGGATCATGGCATCCGGTCCCATCAGTTCATGGGAAATAGATGGGGAAACAGTGGAAACAGTGTCAGACTTTATTTTGGGGGGCTCCAAAATCACTGCAAATGGTGATTGCAGCCATGAAATTAAAAGACGCTTACTCCTTGGAAGGAAAGTTATGACCAACCTAGATAGCATATTCAAAAGCAGAGACATTACTTCGCCAACAAAGGTCTTCTAGTCAAGGCTATAGTTTTTCCAGTGGTCATGTACGGATGCGAGAGTTGGACTGTGAAGAAAGCTGAGTGCCAAAGAATTGATACTTTTGAATTGTGGTGTTGGAGAAGACTCTTGAAAGTCCCTTGGACAACAAGGAGATCTAACTGGTCCATTCTGAAGGAGATCAGCCCTGGGATTTCTTTGGAAGGAATGATGCTAAAGCTAAAACTCCAGTACTTTGGCCACCTCATGTGAAGAGTTGACTCATTGGAAAAGACTCTGATGCTGGGAGGGATTGGGGGCAGGAGGAGAAGGGGACGACAGAGGATGAGATGGCTGGATGGCATCACTGACTTGATGGACATGAGTCTGAGTGAACTCTGGGAGTTGGTGATGGACAGGGAGGCCTGGCGTGCTGCGATTCATGGGGTCACAAAGAGTCGGACATGACTTAGCGACTGAACTGAACTGAACTGACTGAAGAACCCAACTACAAAATAATTTACAAAGGAGGTTAAGTGTTTACATTATTTTCCTTTGAGACAGGATGAGCCCATGTTTGTTTCACACTTGGGAAGTGAAAATCCATCACATGAGGTCACTTGTCCACCTCACTGACTAAATGACATTTCCTAAGGGAACTCTCATACCAAGGGATGCAGCACTTCAGGCCTCATGCTACATGAAAGAGACCAGCGCAGGGGAGGCAATCAAAGAAGCGGCAAGGGTATACCCACGGCCACTTCCCAACCACAGCAGCATCCTGCTCAAGCAGAGCCTTGGGCTCCCTGCCCTCACTTGTGAAAAACAAGGCAAGGGAGTGAATGGAAAGTCTTCTGATCCCTTCCAGGATCTGCTCACTCTATAAGGACCAAAGTTCCTCCCCAAAAGCTAACAGAAACCCCTTCTGATGCCCAGTCATATGTTTCTGAGCTGTTTCTTTCCTTTGCAAAGTCCCTCCTATCTTGGCGATGGTCTAGGGAGTCTTTTCAGATCTAGTCTTATCCTCCAATCACATGGGAAAAGAAAATATAAGAATAAAGAGCCCTAGTCACCTCCATGCCCCCCAGCCTCACTTTTTAAACTTTTATTTTTATTGAAGAATAATTGCTTTACGATGTTGCACTAGTTTCTGCTCTACAGCATACTGAATCAGCTGTATGTAGACACATATCCCCTTCCTTTTGCACCTCCCTCCCAAACCGCCATCCCACCCCTCTAGGTCACCACAGAGCACCAAGCTGAGCTCCCTGTACTTTACAGCAGTTTTCCACTAGCTATCTTACACGATAGTGTATATATGTCAATCCTAAGCTCCCCTTCTCCCACTGTGTCTGCATGTCCCTTCTCTACGTCTGTGTCTCTATTTCTGCCTCGAAAATAGATCCTTCAGTACCATTTTTCCAGATTCCACATACATGCGTTAATAAACAGTATTTGTTTTTCCCTTTGACTTACCTCACTCTGTATGACAGACTCTAGGTCCATCCACATCTCTACAAACAACTCAATTTCATTCCTTTTTATAGCTGAGTAACGTTCCATAGATATGAACCACATCTTCTTTATCCATTCATGTGTCAATGGACATTTAGGTTGCTTCCATAGTCCTGGCTATTGTAAATAGTGCCTTCAGTTGGAAGAAAGAAACTGGATCCATAATGAAGATTCTCTAACACTCCAGTTCCAAAGCTCATCAGCTCTGACAAGCCAGCTTCCAAAGACAGCTACAGCAGTAGCTCTCTCATCCCACCTGTGCATCTCACAATGTAACACTGACACTTACCACCAAGAGGTGGGTCTACATTCCCTTCACTTGAACCCGGGTAGAGCTCTGTGACTTCTTCAACGAAGAGAACGTAGCTCAGCTGCTAAGCTACACTACAAAGTACATCAGCTTCCAACTCTTTCTCTCTTGTGACACATACCTTCAGAGCCCTGAGCCAACAAAGAAGAAGTCTGGTGACCCTGATGCCACCGTGCTGGAGAGGTAACATGGAAAGACTCCATGGGAGTGGAGAGGGATGTCCACGAAGTCCCCTCTGTGCCAGCCCCCAGCTGTACAAGGGTCTCCTCACAACCCCAGACATGTGAGCAAACAAGCCTTTGACATGACCTAAACCACAACCATTCTCTGATGGCAACCTCACCAGGGGCCCCAGCCCCAAACCACACGGCTGAACTGCACCCAAATGTCTGACCCACAGAAACCACAAAATGCAGGTCATTGTTGGTTTGGAACCACTATATTTCTATGCAACATATCCCCCAAGATAGCTATTTACCATCTCTGGGGTATGTTTAGAACATCTTATCAGCATGCAGTTTCACAACTCAACTTCTGGTAGGCTAAATGGCACTTTTAAAAAAAATGAGTTTAAATTTTTACTTTAAGATGTTGACAATACCTCTTTTAGGATTCCTTGAGAGACCTCAAGGCCTCTCAAACTGGGGTTAGGTAATCCTCAGAGCTAGAAGGGAAGGGACCTCCCGTGCTCCCCAAGAGCAGACCCACAGCAGAGGACCCGCAGAGGTGGGCGAAATGGGGGCCTCTCCACACCATCTTAGGCATTCTTGCCCTTACACCATCCTTCCTCCACTACAACAGCTATAGTGAGCAAGCCTCTGACAACTGGGAATCAGGCTCACTTGCCAATCAAAAACAACACAAAAAAATGGACTGGTGACACCGAATTGGCTACAGTTGCTACAATCCAATGGTTGTGGGCAGCAACAGGAAGTGACGTGTAAGAGGAAGAAAGGCTTACTGGGAACAGCTGGGAGGAAGGGAGCGGGGCATGCCCTGGGATCAGGGAGGTTCCATTTCAGGAACCCAGAGGCCTTTAAACTGAGTTTGGCTGGAATGCAAGATCAATCAACTGTAACTAGATACTTTCCCACAAAGAGCCAAATACTTGACATTAAAGTCCTCAATTTTAGAGGCCTTTGAAACCAACACCGTGTTAGGTGCCTGCATAAATAAAACCCGTCTGGGATGTTTTTGCTCATTTCTGGCTCATTTCTTTTTTTCAGCTGCTGATCCCTTTGTCCTTACAGATGGCTCATCTTTTTTGAGTAAGTCAGTCCCTGTCCTGGGAAAGGCCTGCCCTCTGCACACCATGCTGTTTGCAAAGGCTTCCTTCTGGAGAGGTTTTCCATCGACCCATGAAGCCTTGTCTGCAGCCTGGTGAGTGGGACCACGTGCCCTGTCTGTCCTTGCCAGTGCTTCACTGGCCCTCAATAAAGACTAACAACACTGAGACTGGCACCAGACCCAAGACACTCAGGTCCCCAAAGGTTGAGAGTACTGTCTGGGTTGCAGAATCCTCACTATTAGCAAAGCCAATTCAGAGGCCCAAAAACACTCAGGTGATTCTCTGCTGAAATCACCCAAGCTGCTCCACCAGTGAGGAGGCCCACCCCTCCCCAACTCCTGGTCCCTGAAGCCTCTAGGATCAGTCACTACTAACTCTTCCCAAACTGTTTTGGCTCCACCAGACACCAATACACATGCCCCTCCTGTGTCTGGAATCACTCTCTACAGCCTGGCTCTCTGGGAACACTAACCTCCCAGGGTTAAAGCCCCAAACCAAGTCCCCTGTCCAGAGCTGGGGACTGAGACTCCTGCTTCATCCTGCTGACCCCTGGAATGCTGCTCCTCTCCATCCTGACACTGCCCCATTCACCCTCTCCTGGGGCCCTTTCCTTCCCATCACCAGCTATAAAACCAAAACTCAGTTGTCATCTCCCCAACTCCTTGGAGAGACAGGATGGTGAAGTGCAAGGAGCACAGGAAGTGGAGGTGATCAGCAGGAATGCAGGCTGAGCCCCACTACTGAGAGGCCTGACACAGAATTGAGGAGTCACACCTGGGCTTCCCTGGTGGCTCAGCAGTAACGAATTCGCCTGCAATGCAGGAGACACAGAAGACCCGGGTTCGATCCTTGGGGCAGGAAGATCCCCTGGAGAAAGCAATGGCTACCCACTCCAGTATTCTTGCCTGGAGAATTCCGTGGACAGAGGAGCCTGGTGGGCTATAGTCCATGAGGTTACAACAGTCGGACACAACTGAGCGACTAACACTTCCACCCTGAATTCAAAGCCAAGCTCCATCCATCACTAGCTTGTGACTCAGGGCAAGTGACTCAACTTCTCTGGACCCTGGCTGCCTCCTCTGTGCAATGGAATAGTGAAAGAAACCATCTTAGAAGGCTATTGTGAAGCTGAATTAAGCTAATACGTGTAAAATACTCAGAACCTAGACTGACATGGTAAATGCTGGATATATGTTATCAACAATTATTCATTATCATTATCCTTACATCACTTACAGTTCATCTACTGCCACACTTCATAAGATGGATATAAAGATAGAAGGGGATTCTGTTTGTGAAAAATACTCTGTAAATTATAAAAGTATGAAAAATTTATAGCCATTGCTACTTGTCTCCCCCACAAAATCCCTAACCTTAGGATCCTGCTTATTTTAAGGGTTTAACTCTACCATTAAGGAAGAGAGTGGATGGTATTAGATAAGAAGAAATTAAAATATAGAAACACAGTTAGTGAGTATCTATACCCCTGTACAGCAAGGAGATCAAACTAGTCAATCCTAAAGGAAATCAACCTCAAAAAATTCACTGGAAGGACTGATGCTGAAGCTCTAATACTTTAGCTACCTGACACAAACAGCCAATTCACTAGAAAAAGACTGTGATGCTTGGAAAGAAAGAGGGCAAGAGGAAAAGGGAGCAGCAGAGGATGAGATGGTTAGACAGCATCACCAACTCAATGGACATGAGCTTGAGCAAATCCGGGAGACAGTGGAGGACAGGGAAGCCTGGCGTGCTGTAGTTCATGGAGTCGCAGAGAGTCAGACACAACTTAACAGCAACAGCACCTCTGTAATCCAGAAATCTCTGTGCTTATATGTGGTCTACTACTGATCTTCACTTGGATAGACCACATAGACCACATGACATGAATATACACAAAACTGAATTTATCATCTCCCTCCCACTCGAAGATGAATGACCCCTAATCCTGACCATCATCCTACATTCCTGAAGTCCACTAAGTTCATCCGTCCTGCATACTGGCAAATTATGCTCCACCCTCCTCAGTCAAAGTCATCCTGTTCCTGTCAGTTTTTCCTTTCTCACCTACCACAGACCACTACTGCTGCTCTGTTCCATCATCTGCCCAACCTCACCATCGCTAGCTGCCATCCCTGGGGGGCTTACTAAGGATGTCTCTGCCTCTATCTGTGCCCCCCAAAACCCCATAGGGGCCAGTTTTCCAAGGTGCAAATTAAATCACACCATCATTTCCCTGCATGGAGTCCTCCAGGGTCCTACCACAGCTGTGGTCCTGAGCTTTTGGTTTACAAACCTCATGAAGAATCTAATAAACATCATCAACCCCCACCACAGGAAAATGCATAACACCTCAACTTTCACATACAGGTCAGGTGGTACAAGAGATTTCTGATGTCCTTCCATTAACCTAGGATAAGAAGCCCTGATCGAAAGGTCAAGGCCCACGTCATAGGTTCACACCAGCACTTGCTGGTCTGCCTCTGAAGAACTTTCATTTCCAACTCTCTCTCACCTTGAACTTGAATGACCCACAGACCCTCCAACAGCCCACATTCTTTCATGAGTTGCCTTCTCCTTTCAGTGCTATAACTCCCTGAAAAGGCCCCCACCCCCAAGAAAAACTATGCCATTCATTTCTGTTTTCCTAGGACCGAGTGCTCAGATATGAAAATGAGTTGAACAACATAAGCAAGTTTAAGCTAGTAGTTTGTTTTAAATCATATTACAGACAGAATAATGCCCCCCAAAGATGTCCATGTCCTGATCCCCAGAACATGTCAAGATTTTACTTTAATGGCAAAAAGGATTATGTGAGTATGATTAAATTAAGGATCTTGAGATGCAGAGATTATCCTGGATACTTCAGGTGGACTTCATATCATCACAATAGTCTTTATAAAGGAAACGGGGAGAATGGAAAGTGACAATGGAAGGAGAGATTGAAGTGATAATGATTGCTGGATGAATGGAGGCCCCACAGCAAGAAGTGGGAAAGCCTCTAGAAACTGGAAAAGGCAAGAAAACAGCTCCGGGGAGACCCAGAGAAACCAGAAAGAACAAAGCCCTGCCAAGAACTTGATTTTAGCCCACTGAAGCTGACTTCAGACTTCTGATCTCAAGAGCGGTAAGATAATAACTTTGTGTGGGTTTTAAGCCACTAGGTTTGTGGTTGTTTGTTACAGAAGTAATAGGAAATTAACACAAATTACTATACACAACTATTTGTTGTTTAGTCGCTAAGTTATGTCCGATTCTTTCGCAACCCCAGGGACTGTAGCCTGCCAGGCTCCTATGCCCATGGGATTTTCTAGGCAAGAATACTGGAGTGGGTTGCCATTTCCTTCTCCAGGGGATCTTCCCAACCCAGGGATCGAACCCACATCTCCTGCACTGCAGGTGGATTCTTTACCTCTGAGCCATCAGGAAAGCCCATATACACAACTATATTGTTGTATAATCTCATTACGTCACTGTTCAGAATTCTAAAACTGTGTTTCTAAGCATCTATTAACAGGGGACTAGTTTAAGCATCTCACATTCATTAGGAAACAAGAGGTTGATATTTTTATCATTTTATAGATACATACAAACACACACTTTTATCCAAGATATAAATTCTTCCATATAGATATAGTAGGGGTATATTAGGGGTATACTTTCCTGTACATAAATCAGATTGTACTATACACAACAGTCTCTAATCTGCCTTTTTTTCACTTAATATATGGTATCACAGGCATTTTCTCAATACAAAAATATCTCTTCCTCATCTGAGGGAGGGACACCTCTGAGGACAAGATTAAACATTAGCTTTTACTTTCTATGTACTAATCATATTTTATAAATATATATTAAAACAAAAAGCCATATATGAAGAAATTCCTATTTCAGGGAAAAACTCATTTCCTGAAATTTCATGTCAAACTTTCATTCTGATCATCACACAAAGAAAAAATACCAAGTATTAATATAATTTAATGAAATACATCATTCCACTACTTTTCTTATTAATAAAAAATGATGAACCAATGAAAGAAATGTGAACCATGTAGGCGTGAAGATAATTGTATCTGGGTTTCAACTTCAGCCACTTGGATCACCTGAGGTTTTCCAAAACCTTTTATTATTTCCTCAATTTCCAGCATGGCTGGCTGTCTAATTACTAATCTCACTGAGAGATGTTGACAAACTACCACAGGGGAACAGCAGTAAGATACGTAGCTCTGATTTCTCAGGGGACCAATATGCACAGTTCATAATGGGGACTATATGAATAATTCAGATATTTCCTGCCTGGAAAAAATTACTTTTAGATATGTAAGCCTAAATCAGATTGAATTAATTAAAGAAGATGAATATGAAGGAAAGTAGATTCTGTCCCTTAGCTTTACAAGTCACAGTTGGAAATTTTATCTAGAGCCACAACAGGGCAGCCTCCATGGGAGAATGGCAGTCATTAACTGATCAGGTCGTGGAATCTGGGAATCAAATTGTCTTCTTTCTCAAAAGCCAAGAAGCAAAAGGCAAAAGCAATCACTGATGATTTCCTAACATTCCACAGAGCACAGCTCCCCAAAAAGAGAAGACCCCTCAGGTTAGCCACCAAGTGCAAAGAAACATGTCAATTAGATGCTTTCAGACAGAAAGAATGTGAGAGCTTAGCAAGGATCCAGGACAATGATTCTCCCAACCACACCATTCTCACCCTCATCAATACAATTCTCCTAAACTTATCTCTTAAGTCAATGGCCAGGAGGAAAGCTGACTTGTGTGTGATGCAAGGTACAATGAAGGTGCAGTCTTGTGGTGGCTCCCTGGAGGGAGAAAAGGCCCTGACTTACAGCATTTGCCAATTTCCATGGTGTAAATATACACATTGTTGCCAATTTCAAGCTACTAGCTAAATGTTAGGAATTTACAAAAATCCTGAAAATTTAGCAACTGGCTCTCAAAAGCCAGAAGACTCCATTGAGTACCTCTTCACCCATTCTCAAAAGAACAAAAAAACCTGTGATATCTCACAGACATGCCTGAACCTCCATGAATTCTTACATAAAGAATTGGTTTTTTTGTGTGTTCTCTCTTCAAACACATATCTTTCTGATGGGTTATATTAATATATTGTTTAGTACTGCACTGGACATATATGTATTCATATTTTTTTCAAACAGTGTTATTGAGACACACCATATAATTCACTGCCTTGGAAGGAAAGTTATGACCAACCTAGATAGCATACTGAAAAGCAGAGACATTACTTTGCCAACAGAGATCCGTCTAGTCAAGGCTATGGTTTTTCCAGTGGTCATGTATGGATGTGAGAGTTGGACTGACAGAATGTGGTCCACTGGAGAAGGGAATGGCAAGCCACTTCAGTATTCTTGCCTTGAGAACCCCATGAACAGTATGAAAAGGCAAAATGATAGGATACCAAAAGAGGAACTCCCCAGGTCATTAGGTGCCCAATATGCTACTGGAGATCAGTGGAGAAATAACTCCAGAAAGAATGAAGGGATGGAGCCAAAGCAAAAACAATACTGTGGCTTAGTTTAGAATATTATAATAGAATATCGTCACCCTCCCCAAAACAAACTCCTTACACTCTAGAAGTCACCTTTAACTTTCCCCCAACACCTCCAGCCTTAGACAAACATTTATATACTTTCAGCCTCTATACATTTGCCTATTCTGGTATCTCACATACATGACATCATGTAATTTTATACATATATTTTTAAACATAAAAACATTTGGGAATGGGACTTCCCTGGTGGTCCAGTGGTTAAGAATCTGCCTTCCAATGCAGGGGATGAGAGTTCAATCCCTAGTTGGGGAACTAAGATCCCACATACCTCAAGGCAACTAAGTCTGTGCACCTCAACAAACTAGCCCACGTGCCATAATTACAGAGCCCACACGCTTGCAGGTTGGGAACCCTCTTGCCACACACAATGCAACCGAAAATAAAATAATTTTTAAAAAAGAGAGAGAGAGGAAAAAAATACTTGTGATGAACAGACTATAGTGAGTTAGTGCTACATGAGGCAATGCTAAGTGAAAAACTTAACCACCCTTACTGTTTTCTCCTAGAACCAACTGGTAAGACATTGTAAATAGGGCAGGAAAAACTTGAGGGGAGTATCCATGTTTTCTGTTGTTGATTTTTTTTCCACAGACACAGTCCCTACGCAGAAGGATGTAAAATACCATGAATGTGTCCACATCCCCTTAGCGTAACTTGTGAGGGCTGTACAATCAAAGCTTGTGACCCTGCTCTTTGCCTTCCTCCCACAGACACCCTAGCCTTGACCATGCAGAGAAAGGTTGCCTTTGAAGATGTGCCAGGATTCTCATACGTGAGGAAGGAGGCTGCAAGGAGAAGCCTGAGGCCAGCTGGAATGCTGTGATGGGGCTATTTTTTTTTTCCAAAAAAATAAATAAATAAATGCTTTTTTCAAAAGCATCTCCCAAGTTTCTGCAGCTCATCTGGCTGCCCTTCCCTCAATGAAATCCCACTCCTCGTAAGAGAAACACTACGGACAAAAACCTTACTGCAAAATCCATGTAGGAAAAGCATTGGGAAGACAGAAGATGAAGGTGCTGGTAGCCTTTTAAAACAAAGAAACCACCATCTTTCAGTACCTTTTTTAAAAAAACATACCATGGTTTAAACTCTTATAAGCGAAAGAAAGACTTCACTTCAGGGCAGGGGCAGCACAGAAGGGAGATAGTTTCAATCTCGGAAGGTTTGTTTATAACAAAGTCGACCCAAACCATAGAATACAAAACTGTATTTATAATACGACCACAGATATATGATTCTTTAAATAGATTAAGAAAGTTCAGAGGTGAACAAAAAATATTAAAATGGCTGTCCCTGGGATATGGAAGAAGAACAGAGGAGTACTTTCTTTTTTTTTCCAAATGATGTGTTACTGTCATAATATTACTTGGTAATAAATACCCAAGTAGCCTTTTATCTTTTTAATTTAAATGCAACCCATGTTACATCAATTCATAATGCAATGGACAGCAGCTCTTCCCACGTTGCTGGACACCTCGGCAAAAACAAGCAAGGTCATTATTCTCCTCGTAGGGTTTAACAGCAAGGAGAAGCTCTGGCCGTGAAAAGCTCCTCCACCTTCCAGAAAACTCACCTGCAGCCAAACCAGGAAGACATGGGGGCCAGCCCTGCCCCAGCAGGACTTGCCGTGCGCTCTTGGTCAGGGTTACTTTTTCTCTTTGGTCTCAGGACTGATTCTGCTGTTGCAGCTCCAGAAGGCATATTTTCTAGAACTGCACTGAGCCCTTGAAAATCATCTTTAACATCTGCCCTTTCCCCGAGCCACTAGCAAACACCCAAGAGTAAGGAGAGCTGGACAGAGACCCCAAGGAGCTCTGAGGTTTAAGGTCCACAGGCCACACCAGGGCAGGGAGGATCCCACTATTCTGGAAGCTAGACATGAGCTGAGGCTCACTGCCAAAACAATACAAAAGGCGCATCCTGCCTCGTCCCCCCGCCCTTGATGTGAGCATAGGGATGTACTCCTCTCTTTGGCTGCCTTTCCAGGCTTTATGAATTACACAGGAAAAAAAGGGGACAAGGTTTCTTTTTGTAAGTAACATGGTGCTGTGGGGACTGTTTATGTTTACGTCTAGATCTTTCTCACTAGAATGAGCTCCTGCAGGAAAATCCAGAATCATCTATCTTACTCAGCCTTCCAGCCACCCCAGTAGGGGCAAGGCTGCTGGGCATCGAGGTGAGAGCAGAGGTTCTGGAATCTTCAGACCTGGGTTTACACCCAGTCTCTGCTACTCACATCACCCCCAGAAGCTCCTTCATCTTCCACACCTGTAAAACCAAACCACCGCAGGTACCCGGGGCAGCAAGGATCCAGAGCCATCACAAGCTGTGACACATTCACTGAGCCAAGCCAATGGTCACTGCTTGGGATATGTTATTATTTTTCCAGGCAATCAATAAATGCCTACTGAATACACTAATCTTTCAAGTTATTGGTTTTTAATTGCTTTAAAATGAATTTTTATTGAGCTGTTTTGTTCACCTCTAACTCCAAGTAGATAAGCCACATTTTAATGAGGCCGCTGTATTTGAGAACAACTGTTTCCTCAAGAGACGACCATGCCAATCTTTCGCCTAGTGAAAAACACTGTCAAGATCTATGTATGTACAGAAAAACAATAGCCTTGTACACAGAGATGATGATCATCGTATTTGACAACAGAGCTCTGGCCTCCATCAGCCATAAAGAACAGCATCTGTTCCTGGTCTGAGGTCAGGCCTGGAGGCCCACACCCTTTCAGCAGCTGGTTAGTGGGTATGTCCACAGGATCTTGGCAGGGGGTAGGGGTCGGTGCAAGGGGGGAGGCAGGGAGATTGGGCCAGTGGCTGCTCACCAAGTGGTCCTTTAACAACCAGCAAAGCCATCCTGGTAAGGACTACTGACCCCCAGCCCCTTGGCTAGAGAATATGTACTTATGACCAAACATGTTCCATACATGTATATAACTATATTTATAAATATAGTTATATATTTACAGCTTTACTTGTTTGGTCCATCAGCTTTAGAACAAACTCATTCATTTTCAGTTGTACATATTAGAAGTGGTCTCCTCAGGATTTCCCTGGTGGTTCAGTGGCGAAGATTCTGTGCTCCCAATGCAGGGGGCTCAAGTTCGATCCCCAATCAGGGAACCGGATCCCACATGCCACAGCTAAAAATTCACATGCTGAAAATAAAGATCCTGCATGCCATACTAAGACGTGGTATTGACAAACAAATAATTTGAAAAAAAAAAAAAAAGAAGAGGTCTTCTCCTCCACTTAGGGCACAGTCATTTCAAATAGGTGACAGCTGTATGCAATGGACCCCACCCACCGTGCCCACTTCACTCGTTTTCATGCCTGCCTGGCTCCTGTAAGAATTTACATTTAGAAAGAACAATTTCATCCAAGTGATTGAGTGGAGAAGAGCTCTGCGCTGGAAGGAAGAGCAGTGTTAAGGAGCTGTAAAATGACTCCAGAGCACACCAGGGCTTTCTACAGCATTTAATTTGATTCATATACCTGCCTTGGAAAGGACCAATGGTGAGCATCACTATCCCTATTGTACAGACAGGTGGGGAGGCTCTGAGAGACTCAAGGTCTTGCTCAAGGTCACAGAGCTAGTAAGTGGTGCCCTATCTAGAAACAAGTTTCCTAACCGCAGAAGCTCATCCCCAGCCCCCACCACCACTCCACAATTGAGTGATGCCACTGGGAGAGGCTCACCCACAAGGTCCTCTTCCACTCTGCCCAGAGACTTGCCCAGCCTCCCATTCCCCTACTGACTCGACCCTGGAGCTGCATAAACCTAACTTGCTCCTTAAATGGGCTTCACTGGTGGCTCAGCGGTAAAGAATGCACCTGCCAATGCAGGAGACCTAAGGGATGTGGGTTCGATCCCTGGGTCAGGAAGATCCCCTGGAGGAGAGCACGGCAACCCACTCCAGTATTCTTGCCTGGAGAATCCCATGGACAGAGGAGCCTCGCGGACTACAGTTCATATGGTCACAAAGGATCAGACATGACTGAAGCAACTTGGCACACACACTTCTTAAACACCAATTCCTCTGAAAACACAAGGGAACCAATGAATCCACAGAATAGGGACAGAAATACCTTGGATTCCGTGGCTCTGTGCCACCTAGCATGAGAGCTGGTGAAGGAGGTTGCCAGCTTAGAAGTCTAAATCACGTAAATGGCTGCATGGGAAAATAAGGTTTTCAACATAAGGTTTTAGAGCAAAAAATGTTAATGACATCTTAAAATTTTTAACCATTTTCTTAATAATTCATTACTGTTTTCATGGAATTTTCATTTAAATGGATGTTTACCCTCAGGGGAGTGATAAAAGGATTAAATTAAAAGACTAAATCAAAGGCAGGATTTAAGGCACAAAGAAGAAACCTATAAATAGTAGCCTTTAAAGTCACTAGTCACATTTAACCAAATGTCCACCTCCCACATATTTTTCACTTTTTCATTAACTAAATCACCAAAACTTGTATTTCTCCACTGGTGTTGTATTCCCAAAGGCTCGTTACAAACTGAGTGGCAGCACAGGCTTCCCATCAGTCCTTCAGACAGCCGATCTGTATGACAGACAGTTCCCTACCTGCGGCCCATTGTCCATTTCACAAGAGTGGGACCAGCCTCCTGTTCCTGTTCAGAAAATCAGAGGTTTCAGGCCAGCAGGGCTTCTTCTTCTCAGGGCTCATGCAGAAAGAACGACCATCTCCCTGGAGCCGGGGGGCCCAGGGTTGGAAGCCAGCCCCATCACATGTGGGCAGCAGGACTTTGAGCACATTGCTAACCTCCGCACACTGCCATTTCTACATAGAGTTGTTATGAGGATCACACAAAAACATAAGAAAGGCTTAGAAGACGGCCTGACATATAGGAAGTGCTCAACAAAGATTCGTTTTATAATGGTTACTGCTACAACTGCCATGGATTAGTTAATTTTAAAAAAAAGAACTAAAAAAAAAAAAATTGGTTAAACAGGGTGCATTTGATAATGTAGAATAGAGACTGGATAATAAAGGTATGTCTTCACCAAACTTTAAAACCACTTAGATTAACTGCCTGAGATCCTTGGGTGGTTTAAGGGCACTTCGACAGCAACCCTAACTTCCTAAGTCATCCTTTCCTATCCTTTCAGCACGTCATACATGCACAATGAAGCCCCTCCTTTCTTGCCCAAGTGTCCGCCACAGCCAGCTAGCAGGGCACCCTCCTCCACCCCACACAGGCCACGTGGTCGTCTCTGACACACACACCAGATTGTGCCACACTCTCGTGTGACCTCCTTCAGTGACCCTGCTCAGTACTACTAGATAGAGCCTCCTCTCCCTGCCAGAAAAGCCAGCCCTGCATTCCCTGCCCCCTACTTCCTCAGCTTGACTTCGTGTAGCTCCTCCCACACAAACCCCATCTCTGTGCTCCTGCCAAACTGATCTAACAACCTGCAATTTCCCAAAGGCACAAGGCTTTTGAAGAACTCTTTCTCCCTACTCCCCCGACCAATACATGCACAGTCTCCTAACCAAAGAGGAACATAAGAGCTACCTGGAAACCCCACTATCCAGCCTCCATGACTGGACCCAGGCACCATGCCTTCCCTGAGCAGAGCATCCCCACCACACACGGTATACAAGTCCTCCTGCCATGGGATGACCCTGGCATCCAGCACAGAGACGTCAATCAGGGTCTGTGGTTGATCAACAAGCACCTCTTTCCTCGAGGAATAAAACAACCTGATGTCCATATATGGCCAGTATAGTTTTCATATTCCCCAAAGCACCCTCATGGTAAGTTTATTTTCATGAGTGTAAATGAGGAAACCAGAAATAAGGGGAACTTTTAAAAGTAATAACTAAAAAGCTAGTGCTTTAGGAAAGAGGTATACACCTTACAAAGGAAAAACAACCTCAGTTCAGTTCAGTCGCTCAGTCGTGTCCGTCTCTCTGCAACCCCATGAAATGCAGACCACCAGGCCTCCCTGTCCATCACCAACTCCTGGAGTTCACTCAAACTCATGTCCATCGAGTCGGTAATGCCATCCAGCCATCTCATCCTCTGTCGTCCCCTTCTCCTCCTGCCCCCAATCCCTCCCAGCATCAATCTTTTCCAATGAGTCAACTCTTCGCATGAGGTGGCCAAAGTACTGGAGTTTCAGCTTTAGCATCATTCCTTCCAAAGAAATCCCAGGACTGATCTCCTTCAGAATGAACTGGTTGGATCTCCTTGCAGTCCAAGGGACTCTCAAGAGTCTTCTCCAACACCACAGTTCAAAAACATCAATTCTTCGGTGCTCAGCGTTCTTCACAGTCCAACTCTCACATCCATACATGACCACTGGAAAAACCATAGCTTTGACTAGACAGACCTTTGTTGGCAAAGTAATGTCTCTGCTTTTGAATATGCTATCTAGGTTGGTCATAACTTTCCTTCCAAGGAGTAAGCGTCTTTTAATTTCATGGGTGCAGTCACCATTTGCAGTGATTTTGGAGCCCAAAAACATAAAGTCTGACACTGTTTCCACTGTTTCCCCATCTATTTCCCATGAACTGATGGGACCGGATGCCATGATCTTCATTTTCTGAATGTTGAGCTTTAAGCCAAATTTTTCACTCTCCTCTTTCACTTTCATCAAGAGGCTTTTTAGTTCCTCTTCACTTTCTGCCATAAGGGTGGTGTCATCTGCATATCTGAGGTTATTGATATTTCTCCTGGCAATCTTGATTCCAGCTTGTGCTTCTTCTAGCCCAGTGTTTCTCATGATGTACTCTGCATATGAGTTTAATAAGCAGGGTGACAATATACAGCCTTGACATACTCCTTTTCCTATTTGGAACCAGTCTGTTGTTCCATGTCCAGTTCTAACTGTTGTTTCCTGACCTGCATACAGGTTTCTCAACAAGCAGGTCAGGTGGTCTGGTATTCCCATCTCTTTCAGAATTTCCCACAGTTTATTGTGATCCACACAGTCAAAGGCTTTGGCATAGTCAATAAAGCAGAAATAGATGTTTTTCTGGAACTCTCTTGCTTTTTCCATGATCCAGCGGATGTTGGCAATTTGATCTCTAGTTCCTCTGCCTTTTCGAAAACCAGCCTGAACATCTGGAAGTTCACGGTTCACGTATTGCTGAAGCCTGGCTTGGAGAATTTTGAGCATTACTTTACTAGCATGTGAGATGAGTGCAACTGTGCAGCAGTTTGAGCATTCTTTTGCATTGCCTTTCTTTGGGATTGGAATGAAAACTGACCTTTTCCAGTCCTGTGGCCACTGCTGAGTTTTCCAAATTGGCTGGCATATTGAGTGCAGCACTTTCACAGCATCATCTTTCAGGATTTGAAATAGCTCTACTGGAATTCCATCACCTCCACTAGCTTTGTTCATAGTGATGCTTTCTAAGGCCCACTTGACTTCACATTCCAGGATGTCTGGCTCTAGGTGAGTGATCACACCATCGTGATTATCTGGGTCATGAAGATTTTTTTTGTACAGTTCTTCTGTGTATTCTTGCCATCTCTTCTTAATATCTTCTGCTTCTGTTAGGTCCATACCATTTCTGTCCTTTATTGAGCCCATCTTTGCATGAAATGTATCTCTAATTTTCTTGAAGAGATCTCTAGTCTTTCCCATTTTGTTGTTTTCTTCTATTTCTTTGCATTGATGGCTGAGGAAGGCTTTCTTATCTCTCCCTGCTATTCTTTGGAACTCTGCATTCAGATGCTTATATCTTTCTTTTTCTCCTTCACTTTTCGCTTCTCTTCTTTTCACAGCTATTTGTAAGGCCTCCTTAGGCAGCCATTTTGCTTTTTTTCATTTCTTTTCCATGGAGATGGTCTTGATCCCTGTCTCCTGTACAATGTCACGAACCTCAGTCCATAGTTCATCAGGCATTCTATCTATCAGATCTAGGCCCTTAAATCTATTTCTCACTTCCACTGTATTATCATAACAGATTTGAGTTAGGTCATACCGGAATGGTCTAGTGGTTTTCCCTACTTTCTTCAATTTAAGTCTAAATTTGACAATAAGGAGTTCATGATCTGAGCCACAGTCAGCTCCTGGTCTTGTTTTTGCTGACTGTATAGAGCTTCTCCATCTTTGGCTGCAAAGAATATAATCAATCTTATTCTGGTGTTGACCATCTGGTGATGTCCATGTGTAGAGTCTTCTCTTGTGTTGTTGGAAGAGGGTGTTTGCTATGACCAGTGTGTTCTCTTGGCAAAACTCTATTAGCCTTTGCCCTGCTTCATTCCATATTCCAAGGCCGAATTTGCCTGTTACTCCAGGTGTTTCTTGACTTCCTACTTTTGCATTCCAGTCCCCTATAATGAAAAGGACATCTTTTTTGGGTATTAGTTCTAAAAGGTCTTGTAGGTCTTCATAGAACCATTCAACTTCAGCTTCTTCGGCGTTACTGGTTGGGGTATAGACTTGGATTACTGTGATACTGAACGGTTTGCCTTGGAAACGAACAGAGATCATTCTGTCGTTTTTGAGACTGCATCCAAGTACTGCATTTCAGACTCTTTTGTTGACCATGATGGCTACTCCATGTCTTCTAAGGGATTCCTGCCCACAGTAGTAGATATAATGGTCATGCCCAATACTAAGAGATGTCTGAGAAAATGAATACAGAAGACTCTGCATGTGATTAACCCAGAGATTGCCACTTGGCCTTACAATCCATTCCAACCAGGATTCCTCATCTCAGCCACAGGCCCCAGAAAATGGTGGGCTTGAGTTTCCTCACTCACGGTGCATGGCTCCCATTCTTCTAGATGCACAAGACGGGCATTAATTCATTGCACTCAGCATGCCTCCTCAGGCAGTAAGGCTTTATCGTCTTGCAAAGCTGAGGCTGAGAAAGGCTGGAGGATGGGGAACTTTCTTGCAAATTTGTATTTGTTTTCCTCTGTTGCTTCACACAGCTTAAATTTTCTCTTCCTGTCTGTGGAAGCCAAGATCATATTCAGCTCATTTGGGGCGGTGGGGGCAGTCAAAGCCATGTCTCAGTCAGCTGATCATGTCATGCCTCATCATCACACAAAGTAAACCACAGGGAATGGTTGTCCCTCCCTTTAGGAAAGGCATATGGGGTTAAAATTAATGGGAAAGGTGTCCTAAGTCCTCAGAACCACAGGCTGCTAGAGCTGGAAGAGCCCCCAGGGAGTTCTTCATTTTCAGATCTTGCCAAAGAGTGTGGAAGCCAAGGTTCCAGGAACAGCAGTGACTGCAGAGTCCCAAGCTGGGAGCCCAAGCCTCCTGACTTCCCATTCCATACTCTGTCCACTGCACTCACCCCTAATTTCAAACCAAGCTCATTTGTTTAGCTCCAAACAACAGGAATATCTTTTCTTTTTCTTTTTTTTTTTTTTGAGAACTTTTTTTTTTCTGATAGAGCAAACATCAGGGGGAATTCCAAAGTCTGAATCACTTGACACCAGAACCTAAATATCTGCTCATAAAGATTTTGCAAACCTCCTGATCCAATCTGTAATAAGTCCTGCTCATTTCTGGACACACTGAATGGCAGATGGCAGGTCTTCCTTACTCTATCCTGGGTTCCCAGCAAAGTTCTTGGCTTCACGCAAGTGTCTGATAGACATGGGGGTGTGGAGGGGAGTTGTTCAGATTGTGCTATGAAAACAAATGTGGCCAGTAACAGGTAAAAGGACAATGGGGGCACTAAAGTGACTTGATCAGCAATTCCCTAAATTTGCTAAGATGCTAAGATCCTCACCACTGGGAACACAGAAGGAACCCTTTTTTACACTATGCCCTTGATTTCTCAAGTGATCTCTGAAGAGTACAGTTTAACTCACAGAAAATTCAAAGCAGTAAAGTGGGCAATTTATTAGCAACGACTGATGACAATAGTTGCCACCTGTGTGTGTGCTCCCACATCCTAAGCAGTGGCATGCATGAGCTCCAATACTCTGATCAAGTATCATTATCTCAGCTGGGGAAAGCAAGACACATAAAAGTTCAGCACACAGTCCCAGGTCATGGAGAAAACACATAGCCTTTGGTCTCTGCCTTATTACACACACCGCATATCCATTCATTCTCTTAACAAATGTTGAACTCAACATCTTCTATCAACTAGCAACTGAAAGAATTTATCAGCTACAAAGCTTACTCTAGGGGCTCCTCTAGTGAAGTTTATAGATACATTCAACTACAAGGCAAGATGAAATGAGCACCAAGTAAAACCATAAGCTGCAGTAATGTAGAAGCATAAGTGGGAAGAAGCATGGCCATTAATTCTGACCATGAGCAGGAGGGAAGGCTTAGGCAGGGTCTTGAAGGGATGGAAAATTCTCTCAAGGCTAGGGACGATGGGAAGGGCATTTTCTTCCAAGGGAGGCCCCTGGGAGTTGGGCCATCAGATGGCGAGGCTGGACTCTAAAGGTACCAAAAAAGGGTGTGAGAGCAAAATGGTGCCCTACAACTCCAGTGTTCTGGCAACACCAGAGAGAAGCCATAAGAGCAGAATGAATTAGCTCCCAAGATCAAGGTCCACACAAAACCTGGCACCGCAGTACACATGAAATTAACACAACATCGTAAATCAACTATACTTCAACTAAAAAAACAGATAAACAGAAAAAGATGGCACTCCAACAATGCCCACTCTCTCCAATCTAAATCTCAGTCTTCACGTTCTTACCTCACTGGTGTCATAACTAAAATAAAACAGGAGTGCTTCTCCAGACTTTCCCTTGGATTCCAAGTTGACAAGTAATTGGCTGAATGTGTGCCCACCCCAAAGTCAAGCACAGTGTTTAAAGATCATGGCTGAGTAGGTTCCTGAAGCCACTCATTATATCTGAGGGATGTCTGATCTTTAAAAATAACTGCTTCCAAAATTCTCAATTAATTGCTCTAGACTTCCACTATAAACCTACCACTTAGGACTCTCTTCCTCTACACGTATCATTGAAACATCCTGAATAATACATAAATTTTTAATCTAAGAAGACCTCTGGGTAGTGTTGACTGAAAAAAAATACACAACCTAAAAGATGAGTTGTGTTTTATTTGGTGGACAAAACTGACATCTCAGAGAACTCTGAGACACTGCTCAGAAGAGGCAAGTGGGGAGCCAGGATACATAGAAGTTTTTGTAATAAAGACTGGAACATAGTTGGAACATCAAAAGAAAATCAGACATCTCCAGAAATTTACTGCTTTTTTATCTCTGGGAAAATGCAAGAGTCACTTTCATTCAAGTGATTGAATGATTCATCATTCATTCAATCATTGCTTTGAAATGCCCCTCAGCTCTCTGGGACCAGTATCTTGTGTTCTCTCCTCTTGAATCTCTGGGTGCACCTTGGCAGTGGGGGAGCCGCAGCTGTTGACTGCTAGATGGGGGGACATCCTGCCTCCATCCTGAGTCCCTCATCAGGGCGACTATAATGCAATGGCTGCAACATCGTTTGTTTACTGACAGGGCGGGCAATATTTTTTCAATCACAGTAGGTAGAAAACAACAAATCAACAACCCAATCAGTAACTAGAAGTTTTTATCATGAGCAATTTGGGGAGAAATTTTGCCCTTTGCTAAAAATAGCAGTTGAGAATGCTAAGAATATCAAATTAAAGAAATGAATTATTTATGAGTAATAAAGCATAATTTGGCATCAGATTACATCTATATGTTATAAAATTAGGGGTTTTCCAGAAAAGTCACTGAAAGGTCCACCAGTAGCTTAACTGGATCCAGAACACCCACCACAGGCCCCACTTCCCACCTCTTTCCATCAGCATTTCATGACATCGCTATAAAACTTTTATAAAAGAACATGGCAGAAGGAAATACAGTCAAAACTAGGAAAGGATTCTCTGTCTACAAATCAATCACATAGTCATTAAACCCATTTTCTGCACCTTAGAGATTCCTGAACATGATCATACTCTCCATTACCAGGTCAGGAATAATGAAAAGCTTTTACAATCATTTGGAATTTTTCATTATAAGAGTTGGAAAATCCAAACCATACTGGCCTAAGCAAAAAAGAGAGGCATTGACTCATGTTACAAAAAGAAAATCTAGAGCAAAACTAATGTTAGGTGTAGCTTAGGCCAAGGACCATACTATCCTATATACCCCTGTGTCCTTTTCAGAGAAATGACTGTCACAGGTCCTGGTATCATGCCCACCATCGAGCCATGAGGAAAGGAATACCATCTGAGTCCTTCTTGTCCTTTTTATCAGGAAAGTAAAAATTTTCCCTGATAAACCCCTGCTCATATATCACTTGCCAGAAGTTTTACATAGACACCCCAGACTGCAGAAGCTAGCGAAGAAAAAAAGTAACTTACCCAGGCTCTAAGCAGATGGAAGAATGGAGAAGTGTTATGAATGGGGATTTGGAAGCCTGCCACAGGCTCAGCGAAAACAGCTATAGAGCCCCTAAAAGTAATAGGTACACATGAGAACAGGATGGTGGTTGCTCCAAGAGGTAGGTCTACAGTTAAAAAGAAGAACTGGTAGATTATCTGACAGTCTATCTCTCAGCTGCTGTCTTTTTTTTTTTTTTTTAACATATTATAGAGTTGTTAGAAATCATGGGAAGATGTGACAAAAGATTAAAGAAAACTCACCAGGGACTTCCCTGCTGCAACTAAGACCTGGTATAGCTAAATAAATAAATACTTTTTTAAAAAAAAAAAGAAAACTCATCAACTGAATATCTTTAAAAGGCAATTAGCAACTTTAGGAGCAACAAAAATTATAGAGGAAAGGAGGTATAATCATAGATGCTCCTTGGCTCATCAGTGTACAATTTTTATATAGTCAAAATTATACCTAAATACAGATTTAACCAAAAACCTTAATTCTGGGGAAACTGGAGAGGTAAAAATGAAAAGTTGTGAAGGGTCGCAGATTTTACCTGACTTTAAAACTAACAAGTTATCCTGTCAGGTTCACGGATGCTGGAAGAAGACATGAGACTTTTGGGTCAGAGACAAAGGATAATTTATTACTCACGGCAACAGCAGTAGCCAGTGTGACATCTTTCCCTTTTTTAATATTCTTATTTATTTATTTGGCTGCAACCAGGTCCCAGCCGCAGCACTCAGGATCCTCAATCCTCACTGCAGGTCATGGGAGCCCCAGCTGCGGC
>NW_024070211.1:73357558-73515394 GCF_014754425.2 Oryx dammah
GCACGCAGGATCTTTTTTAGCTGTGGCACACCTCTTAGTTGTGGCATGTGGGATCCAGTTCCCTGACCACGCAGGGGAGCATGGAGTCAGCCATTGGACCACCAGGGAAGACCCTCATTTTCCCCTTGCTTCTAAAAGCCTCTATTCCCTGGCCATGCACATTCACGATACCTGTACACATCATGCGTTGTGTTGCAAGAGAAGAACCTCAAGTCTGTGAAGCTGAACCTTTCCTGGCAGGCAGCAGGCAGACCTGCTCTTCTCTCTGGAGGAAAACACTCTCTCCCTCCAAGACTGTAAGCAAACTGCTCTCTGCTCTGGAGGAGATATTACTGCTAGCTTGAAGGCTGTATCTTTGAAAAGATGATCTGAAACACAGGAGTTAGCACCTCTGCTTGCAAGACATGTGGAAACACCCAAGACCCAGAGAGAATTATCTCCCAATGGGGAATAAAGTTAAAATCTCCATAATGTGTTCATAGAAATGCCAAAAAGTAATGACTTTAGAAACACAGGGTTTACAGAAAAGCACAGAAGAACCATTGGGAAGTGGCTGTCTCTGGGGTAAGCATAGCTATGTGAGGAGGAAGGAGGGGAGTGGACGCCAAGAGAACAGTTTTTTGTTATCGAATTTAGCACTCTCTGACTTCAATCATCAGCATGTATCATTTTGAGAAATAAAATTCATCTTAAATACACAAAAATTTAACAAGACACAACCACTGTGTATTCATTCTCTGGATACATCTCAACAATTTATGCAAACACTGCAGACCAGAGACCTCTCTAGAAGTGACGCATGTGGCTATGACCATGCGCACAGCAGAGATGGTAATACTGGGTCTTACGTAACTATGAAACGCATGATCCAGCTGACAATTAAGGAAAGCTATTCCGAGTGGAGGTCAATTCTTCATAGACGACACATACCATGATCAACGTGTATGTACCCAGGGTTATTTCACCAATGAATCACTAGTGAAAAGCAGAACTCAGTTTATCTGGATTACCAGATGATGAGCCACGTTCCACAGGATGGTACAAAGAAGTGTGGAAACAGTTCCCAAACTCAAGGAGCTTAATTCTTTGTTGCTAACACCATTCAGCACCTCTGATTAACACAGAGAGATGGGGGACATCCCTGGTGGTCCGGTGGCTAAGGGCTTCTCACCCCCAATGCAGGGGGCCTGGTCAGGGAACGAGATCCCACAGGCCACAACTACAGATCCCGCGTGCCACAACTAAGACCTGACGCAGCCAAAGAAATAACTTTTTTAAAAAAAGCAAGAGAAGGGATTTGCCCTGGAAGGAGTTCTGAGTTCGGAAGACAGACTGGAAGGATGACAAAACAAGCACGGGTGGAAACTGAGCAAGACAAGGTGCTGAGACAGAGCCAATAATATGGCCAGGGGACTCTGGTTACAATGCCACTGGTGGTCACTCAGCACCGAGCTACCTGACCCCTGGCCAGGAAGGAATCTTAAAGGACAGCCTCACTGGACTCAACTCCCCTGCAGGTTTTGTGCCTCAGCCCTGGGAAAGCAACTTGCTCCTAGAGCCCTACTGGTCCCACCAAGGACCAAATGGTGAGAGTCTCCAAAGACAGGATAGGGGTTGAGAGGCTGGCAGACAGAAAATAAAATAAAAAGAATGTCACTGCTGTAGATACACAAGACACACTATGAAAATATAGCAATCAACTAACGACAAAGGAGAAACTTAAAAATCTCTGTGCTGTGCTTAGTCACTCAGTTGTGTCCAACTCTTTATGACCCCATGGACTGTAGCCCTCCTGGTCCTCTGTCCAAGGGGAAATCCCCAAGCAAAAACAGTCACCATGCCCTCCTCCACGGGATCTTCCCAACCCAGGGATAGAACCCAGGTCTCCCGCATTGCAGGTGGATTCTTTACTGTCTGAACCACCAGGGAAGCCCAAGAATACTGGAGTGGGTAGCCTATCCCTTCTCCGGGGGAACTTCGCAACCCAGTAATCAAACCGGGTCTCCTCCATTGCAGGTAGATTCTTTACCAGCTGAGCTAACAAGGAAGCCCCTAACAATTTCCTCTTTATACAAACTCCTATGTTCTCCCAGTCTTTCCATATGAGAATGCTTAATCTTCCAGATATTCTTAAATAGGTAAAAATAAGTTTGTAATTTGGGGAGGAAATAATTAGCCATCACTAAATCTCTAAAACAGTTTCTCCACTAGACGCATTCATAGACATTCTTTGCTTTCCAGGGAAACAACAGGTGTTTGGCAGTAACAGAAAATCTGACCTTCAGTTTTCATCAGAGTATTAGTCCTTCTCAAATATCTCATAATACTGAACAGTGAAATATCTTCGCTCCCAAGACACAAACACACCCACTCTTGAGAAAGATGCTGTCCAGTATGATACCCAGGAAACACATGTAACTACTGAGTATATGAGATATAGTGTGAATAAAATAAAATGTGCTGTAAGTACAAAACACACATTGGATTTCAAAGATTTAGCATGAGAAAGGGTAAAACACTTCATTAATGATTCTTACATTTTATTACAAAACGCTGGATATTTTGGATATATTAGGGTAATTAAAAATATCAATGAAGTTAATTTTACCTCCCAGGGATGGGAGAGCCTGGTGGGCTGCCGTCTATGGGGTCACACAAAGTCAGACACGACTGAAGCGACTTAGCAGCAGCAGCAGCAGTGGCTCTCATCTGTGGCTCAAATTCTATTTTGTTTCTATTAGACAGTTCTGCTCTAGACACATGGGCCATCCAGATCACATTCCCAAACAATCAGTGCTATAACATCCCCTCCAAGACGATGCCGCCTAAGAAGCTTGCCACCACTTAGGAGGAAATGGGGGCCCAGGAGCTTTCAGAGAGATCTGCTCCCAGGCTAGAACAAAGAGAGGAAAACATTTGCAGTTCACCTTTGCGCAGTACTTATGAATGAGTTAAGCAAGACAGATGCAGTTAGAAAAGCTAATATCTTGAGCTATTCTAACTAAATATGGCTGATGCTGCTGCATGTGGGCTTGCTGCTGCTGCTGCTGTTAAGTCGCTTCAGTCGTGTCCGACTCTGTGTGACCCCATAGACGGCAGCCCACCAGGCTCTCCCATCCCTGGGATTCTCCAGGCAAGAACACTGGAGTGGGTTGCCATTTCCTTCTCCAATGCATGAAAGTGAAAAGTGAAAGTGAAGTCACTCAGTTGTGTCCGACTCTTAGCGACCCCATGCGTGCTTAGTCGTGTCCAATTCTTTGTGACCCCGTGGACTATAGCCCACCAGGCTCCTCTGTCCATGGGATGCTCCAGGCAAGAATACTGGAGCAGTTGCCATTTCCTCTTCTGGGGATCTTCCGGACCCAGGGATCAAACCCACGTGTGTCTCCTATGTCGGCAGGTGGATTCTTTACCACTGAGCCACCTGAGAAACCCAACCAAATATTATGGCTTCCTAACTTGAACAGTTCAATGTAACATAAATCACAACAGATGGACTTTATTTCAAATGAATGCCTAAGCAAGTATTATAGCCGCCCCCTCTTAAAAATGGGGTTTCTCCAAAGAACTGCACATACAGCCCAGAAGTAACATTCAACCTGCCCCTCTGGCTTTACATTACTGAAAATCCATCCATTTATCTAACAAGCTACATCAGCAATTCATAAAAAGTCACTAATCCAGGTGAAGGATAGATTTAATTCATCAGAGGAAAAGCCACTGAATTCTTCAGAGCCTTGAACAAACTAGTAAAAAAGCTTACTAACCTGACCCAAGCTTAGACAATTAAAAACTTTCTGACCTCAGCTTTCTTTACACTGCGGTTCTCCAGGTTAACCCGTTAGACCCTGTACAATCAAAATCGGAGCTGTTCCACCAATGCAAAGGCTGCTGCTGCTGCTGCTAAGTTGCTTCAATCATGTCTGACTCTGTGAGACCGCATAGACAGCAGCCCACCAGGCTCCTCCATCCATGGGATTCTCCAGGCAAGAGTACTGGAGTGGGGTGCCATTTCCTTCTCCAACGCATGAAAGTGAAAAGTGAAAGTGAAGTCGCTCAGTTGTGTCTGACTCCTAGCGACCCCATGGACTGCAGCCCCCCAGGCTCCTCCATCCATGGGATTCTCCAGGCAAGAGTACTGGAGTGGGGTGCCATTAATACTAGCAAAATACAAATGCCAAAGTAACCCGAATAAACTATGAAAATAAATATGGAACCCTGAATTGTACAGGGTTTCTCTGACTCTGAGAAACAACTTACTCTTATTTAACTTACTCATTGAATCAATGAGTTCAATAAACCCTGACCACCCGGCTACTGGCTCCAGGCAGGCAGTGTCACGGTGCTGGCGAGACTCAACAGAAGAGAACAGGTGCCTGCTGCTGAGATGTTTCAGTGTGATGGGATGGGGGGAGATACCCTGACAACCAAGAGAGACACATTAGGGTGCTGGTCTGTGCAAAGGAGAGGGAAGACCCGACCCACAATGGTAATTTAGATATGACGGTGCCTGATCTATGGTGTGAGTACTGGAGAACTGAAGGACTAGTGTCCTTGGCATAGTGACTTCATCACTTAAAGGTAATGAAATCTATTTGCAACTAAGAAGTTATTCTTATTTCATCAGAAATAAATTGTGTCTGTCCCTGCTTAGAACAAAAAGATAGCCATCTTTTGTATAAAAATCATTCCCTAAGAATGCTCTATTTATGGGACATGTAAAGTTTAAGCCTCTGCTTTCAGGAGGTTGGTACATCAATTATTCAATAATAAATATCTCTTCAGTTCTGATACCAGATTTCCTCATTCCCAGTAAAGAATAACCTGGGATTAGATCCAAACGCTCACAAAATGAGCTCACAAAATATATACACACATTATTCTTTAAAAAAAAAAAAGTCAAGAAGTCTCCATTTTGAAAATGTACTTCATCAAATAAACAAAGTTCACTTGTCACAGAAAAATGCTATAATGTTTCTAAATGTAAGTAACAGAAATGCCAAAAATTTCCTTGGATTAAAAAAAGCACCATGCAAAACAGACCCAAGTAAGAAATATAAACTCCAAGGGTTTTTTAAATGGAAATGACAGTAGGTAGTGTTTATTAATCTCTCTGAAGTCCTCTAATAAAAACATCAGAGAAAGTAGGATAAAAATAAAACAAAAACTCAAACACTGACAACAAAACTAGCTGAAAGCATTGCCAGAAAACATAATATATAAACACTGACCTGAACACTGTGATCAGTATTTATCTGAACACTGATCAGAAATTATCAAGAAAACAGAGGGACTTCTCTGGTGATCTAGTGGCTAAGACTCCATGCTCCCACTATAGAGGGCCCAGGTTCAATACCTGGTTAGGAAACTAAGATTCCACATGCTGCAACTAAGACCAGGCACAGCCAAATAAATAAATAGATTTTTTTTAAAAAAGAAGAAACAGGGAAAAACCACCAAATTAAAACAGATAACCACTGGAATTAGTAGTAAGTCAATCTGAGAAGGCAGTCCAAAGTGCAAGAAAGTCTTACAAACTCCAACTCATGGACACGGGACAGCAATTAAGTCTGCTAAAGCTATGTGTGCTGAACTAAAGGCAAAGCTCTCTCTTAGGATCGAGCTCCACACTTAGGAGAAATTACTAGAAGCAGAATTCAAACTAAATAGGCCACAAGCAACCAGGGCAAAGAAAAGCTCTATCATAATGACAGATGAGAAACAGGAGCAAAACCAAAGAGGCAAATCCAGAGAAGGAGGCCATATTTTTTTAATTGCCTTATAGGAAAAAAAGATCTAGAAGCTCTTGTGCTCAAAAAGTTCTCCAGACTTATCCTTCCTCATAGACGTAAAGGAGGTCTTGTTTTACTTAAACATGAGTCACAGAAAAAGACTTCACTCAAATATTATTCAAGTAAATAAAAGAATGAGAGCAGGAAAATATCCCTCAATGTGGTGAGCACACACTAGAAAAAAGTGATGCAAAGCACACACTCACCAAAGTGATGCAAACTCTAACACAGGATCTCAAAAAGGAGTACACCATAATAAAGAAAGTGGCATGTGTATGGAAAAATGTGTATGCTATATGCTAAGTCGCTTCAGTCACGTCCAACTCTTTGTGACCCTGTGAATTGTTGCCCACCAGGCTCCTCTGACCATGGGATTCTCCAGGCAAGAATACTGGAATGGGTTGCCATACCCTCCTCCATGGGATCTTCCTGACCCAGGGATAGAACCCGTCGCTCTTATGTCTCCCTCATTGGCAGGTAGGTTCTTTACCACTAGTGCCACCTGGGAAGCCCATATGGAAATAGATACATACCAGAATTTAAAATTTCAGCAACATGTGACTGGAGAAACAAAACTTCTGAAAAAAGATGAGAAAACTCAGCATAGGCTTAAAACCAAAAGAAAATTTTCATGTCAGCAATGAAGAGAACACTAGAATGACAAGAATAAATAAACAGTAATGCTATTTTCTAGAAAATGGAAAGGAAGAAGATCTTCAAACTCAAAAAGAATTGAAAGATAAAATGAGGAAAATTAAGAGATACAGAGGGCTTCCCAGGTAGCTCAGTGATAAGGAATCTGCCTGCAAATTCAGGAGACACAGGTTCAATCCCTGGGTCAGAAGATCACCTGAAGAAGGAAATGGCAACCCACACCAGTATTCTTGCTGGAAAAATCCCATGGACACAGGAGCCTGGAAGGCTACAGCCCATGGAGTCATCAAGAGTCGGATATCACCGAGCAAGCAACTGAGCAACAGATATAGATGACAGGTAAAGAAGAACCAACAGACCTACCCCTGAAGTTTCTAAGGTATAAAACCAAAGCAATAGAAGAGAATACTAAAAATGATACTTTAAGAAACGTTTCTGAAATAGAAAGACATCAAGCTACACCTTCTATCTGGGAAAAGTTGATCCAGAAAACAATCACTGAAATATAGTTTGGTCATTTTTTGAAAGTTATTATTTACACATCTGAGAAAATGATCAAATCGCTCTTAAGAAAGAAAATCAATGTCATTAAACATTCATGTTTGGGAATGCATGTACACCCGTGGTGGATTCATGTCAATGTATGGCAAAACCAATACAGAATTGTAAAGTAAAATAAAAATAAATAAATAAATAAAAAGGAATGCCTTATGTCATAAGACAATGATGTAACATATTTAAGATATCTGGCAGGGATGGGGGGGAAGTGAACCAAGGATTTTATATTTAGCCAAAATGAGCTTCTCCTGGCAGTCTTGATTCCAGCTTGTGTTTCTTCCAGTCCAGCATTTCTCATGATGTACTCTGCATATAAGTTAAATAAGTAGGGTGACAATATACAGCCTTGACATACTCCTTTTCCTATTTGGAACCAGTCTGTCGTTCCATGTCCAGTTCTAACTGTTGCTTCCTGACCTGCATACAGATTTCTCAACAAGCAGGTCAGGTGGTCTGGTATTCCCATCTCTTTCAGAATTTTCCACAGTTTATTGTGATCCACACAGTCAAAGGCTTTGGCATAGTCAATAAAGCAGAAATAGATGTTTTTCTGGAACTCTCTTGCTTTTTCCATGATCCAGCGGATGTTGGCAATTTGATCTCTAGTTCCTCTGCCTTTTCGAAAACCAGCTTGAACATCTGGAAGTTCACGGTTCACGTATTGCTGAAGCCTGGCTTGGAGAATTTTGAGCATTACTTTACTAGCATGTGAGATGAGTGCAACTGTGCAGTAGTTTGAGCATTCTTTTGCATTGCCTTTCTTTGGGATTGGAATGAAAACTGACCTTTTCCAGTCCTGTGGCCACTGCTGAGTTTTCCAAATTGGCTGGCATATTGAGTGCAGCACTTTCACAGCATCGTCTTTCAGGATTTGAAATAGCTCAACTGGAATTCCATCACCTCCACTAGCTTTGATGAAAGCAAAAGAGGAGAGTGAAAAAGTTGCATTAAATCTCAACATTCAGAAAATGAAGCTCATGGCATCCGGTCCCATCACTTCATGGGAAATAGATGGGAAAACAGTAGAGACAGTGTCAGACTTTATTTTGGGAGGCTCCAAAATCACTGCAGATGGTGACTGCAGCCATGAAATTAAAAGACGCTTACTCCTTGGAAGAAAAGTTATGACCAACCTAGACAGTATATTCAAAAGCAGAGACATTACTTTGCCGACTAAGGTCCGTCTGGTCAAGGCTATGGTTTTTCCTGTGGTCATGTATGGATATGAGAGTTGGACTGTGAAGAACGCTGAGCGCCGAAGAATTGATGCTTTTGAGCTGTGGTGTTGGAGAAGACTCTTGAGAGTCCCTTGGACTGCAAGGAGATCCAACCAGTCCATTCTGAAGGAGATCAGCCCTGGGATTTCTTTGGAAGGAATGATGCTAAAGCTGAAGCTCCAGTACTTTGACCATCTCATGTGAAGAGTTGACTCATTGGAAAAGACTCTGATGCTGGGAGGGATTGGGAGCAGGAGGAGAAGGGGACGACAGAGGATGAGATGGCTGGATGGCATCACGGACTCGATATCGGGACGTGAGTCTGAGTGAACTCCGGGAGATGGTGATGGACAGGGAGGCCTGGCATGCTGCGATTCATGGGGTCACAAAGAGTCGGACATGACTGAGCAACTGAACTGAACTGAAATGAGCTTCAGGTATAAAGGTAAAAAAATACTATATATATGCAAGAGTTCCAGAAATGTTCCCATGAATTCTCCCTGAGGAATCTAGCAGAGAAAGAACTGAAATGAAACATCAGTATAAGGACTGGCAATGACTCTCAACAATATACAATCTACAGCAATATAGTATTTACTTGTAAAACTAAGAATAAATGATGGCTATAAGAAACAAAAATAGTGGTTGGTGATTTAATCACTAAATTGTATCCGTGTTGTGACACCATCAACTGTAGCCCGTCAGGCTTCTCTGTCCACGGGATTCTCCAGGCAAGAAGAGTGGGTTGCCATTTCCCTCTCCAGGGGATCTTCCCAACTCAGGGATCGAACCCAGGTCTCCTGCACTGCAGTCGAATTCTTTACCAACTGAGCTGCCAGGGAATTCCCTACACATTGATCTGACAATGTGAATACTACATAATATTTTAAAGAGAGAAGAAGCAGGGAGCTGCTGCTGCTGCTAAGTCACGTCAGTCATGTCCGACTCTGTGCGACCCCATAGACGGCATTCCAACAGGCTCCTCTGTCCCTGGGTAACAGTATATGAAAAAAACATGTTCACTGACTGCTTATGTGTATATGCTGTGAGGAAAAGGGTATTTCATATTAGATGCTACGGAAAACAGTGGAGGAGAAAGAAAAGGTTACTAATTCATAGTAAGGAATCAGTAGACAACGGCAAAAAAGTGGGGAGGGATGGAAGCAAAAATTAAGTAGAAATACAACCTTAATCCTTTATCTGACCTTTGACATTATATTGCAAGGATCCAACAATAAAAGAATGAACACCTATACACATACCATCAGTTTTGAGAAATCTTAACACTTCACTACATTTACACCAAAAGGGTATTTGGGGGGGTTGGTTTTTTTTTGTTGTTACTTTTGTTTTGGTGGGGGGATTGTGAACATTACTATTACAGATAAAGCCTTCTGTATATCCTTCATTGATCCCTTGTGTCCACCCACTCCAAGCAAGACACCATCCTGAGTTTACCTTACAATTCCCATGTTTGTTACTACACCTCTGTATTCACAAACAGTGCAGTAGTTAATACATTAGTATTGGTTAAGATTATATCATCGGTAGAGTCTTCCATTCTTAAGCACTGTTTTCCAATGAATCCACATTAGAAGTTCTAGTTGAGCAGTTTTCAATAGAACAGTAGGGATAATGTTGGAAATGTGTTGGGTTGTCACTGGTTGTTAAATGTGGGCCTGGGGAGATGTTAGTATTTAGTGAATGAGAGGGAGCCAGGGATCTTAATATTCTAAAATGTTGAAGAGACTCCTGTGCAATGAAAAATTTTCTCTTTTCCCATAGGATTTCAGAAAACCCAGAAGATACTCATTTAGGTGAAAAAGTATCTGAGCCTAGAACTCAATTCTATTTTTACCTCTACAGGAAACTTTGTTTTCTTTTGCATAGTTTTATATATACACTGATTTTTTACAGGAAATACCATGTAAATGAAAAGGAGAGTATGATTGGTTTTAGTGAGACTTTAACAAAGAGTTATAAACCAGTTCAAAATATTAGGTCACTAATAGCAACTCCACTCCAGGTTTTCAAGACACAATACAAAACATGTGTATCAATCTGTCCTCGTAGGTGTCACATGTCATGACTCTCCGTGCACACATCAACATCATCAACCTCTTCAGTCCTTCCTTCAAAATGCCCCACCTTTTGTAGACATGTATAAAATGTAAACAATGAAATCTCTCTTAGATCCCAATTTCCTCCTTATACACAAGTGTAAACAACTGCTTAACTGTATCTAAAAATATCATCATACCAAGCATTTATACAGTCACATATACACGATTTTCTTCAAAATTATCCTGCTTTTATTTTCCCATTACTTTGCATTTAGGATATAATGTTATTTTTATAAATTGTATGTATAGATGGGAGTTTATTTTAAGATAGTAGAATGGGTATGGTAACATATAAATTATAGGACTAGGACTTCCTTGGTAGTCCAGTGGTTAAGAATCCACCTGCCAATGCAGGGAACATGGGTTCAGTGCCTGGTCTGGGAAGATCCCACATGCCTTGGGACAACTAAGCTCACGAGCCACAATTACTGAAGCCCCCATGCCCTACAGCCTATGCTCCGCAACAAGAGAAGCCACTGCAATGAGAAGCCCGTGTACCACAACTAGATAGTAGCCCCTGCTCTCCGCAACTAGAGAACGTTCCTGCACAGCACTGAAAGACCCAGCACAGCCCAAAATAAATAAATAATTTAAAAATATATATATATGAAAGTTATAAAAAGGGTACCCTGGATCTTACAAAGCTGAAAAGTGATGCTATATAGAGAGAGTCACAGAATTAAGACATGGAGTTTATCAGTTCTCCTGTTGATGGACATCTGTCTCCCTCTGAGGTTTTGCCATTACAAACAAAAGTGCTGTGAACAGTCTGTGCATCTCCTTGAACACATACAAAAGTTGCATGCTTTGTAAATATCTTCTCCCAGTTGTAGGCTCATCTTTCATTTTATATAGTTCTTTCTTATGCACAAAGATTTCAGTCTGCTTGTAGACAAATTTATGAATGTTTATTTTACTAATGTTAAATTTATTCATTTTTTATGGTTGTAGTTAAATTAACTGATGCTTGTGCTCTCTGTGTCTTAAATTTTAAAACTTTCTTTACTGCCAGGTCATATGCATATTCTCATACTTCCATTTGAAAGTTTTAGATTCCTGCTTTTCAGTTTAATGTCTTAACTCACTTGGAATTTATATTTGTCTGTGGTGGAAGATAGAAATTTATGTTCATTTTTTCTGCACAGACAGCCAATTGTTCCAGTATGGATACTTCCCTCCCCAATCTGTGATGCTACTGCTCTCAATATCAAATTTCCATATGTGTGGTACTAATTCTGAACTGCCTACTTTACTTCCTTGGTCTATTTGTCCCTAAAAATATCATAATCTCAACTGCTCTAGTTTTTTTTTGTCATTGTTATTTTTGGCCATGCCATACAGCATGGATCAGCCTGCAGGATCTTTAGCTCCCTAACCAAGGACTGAACCTGCATCTCCTGAAGTGGAATCATTGAATCTTAACCAGTAGACAACCACAGAAGTCCTCAACTGCTCTACTGTTTAAAGTTTTGACAAGTACATGTACCTTGTTCTTCAAAATCACTTTAACTATACTTAGCCCTTTATTCCCCCACATAAATTTTACAGCTTTACTAGAAAAAAATTATTGGAATTCTTAGCAAAATTGCATGTAATCAGGTTAATATAAGGAAAATTGATATCTTTATCGTCTTCCCAACCATGAAAACAGGATTCGTTTCTTTATTCAGATTTAATGCACTTTGATATTATAAAACTTAAGGAACTGTATATTAGATTTATTCCTTTTGGTTTGTTAGTATAAGACATGGCATTGTGATGAAAATTAAAAATTCTACTCCTGGGCAGAAAGCGAAGAGGAATTAAAGAGCTTCTTGATGAAAGTGAAAGAAGAGAGTGAAAAAGCTGGCTTAAAACACAACATTCAAAAAATGAAGACCATGGCATCCAGTCCCATCACTTCATGGCCAATAGATGGGGAAACAATAGAAACAGAGCAACTGAACTGAACTGATGAATGTTGAGCTTTAAACCAACTTTTCACTCTCCTCTTTCACTTTCATCAAGAGGCTCTTTAGTTCTTCTTCACTTTCTACCATAAGGGCGATGTCATCTGAGCCTGGCATGCTGCAGTCCATGGGGTTGCCGAGAGTCGGACACAACTGAGCAACTGAACTGAATACAGCATATTAAAAAGCAGAGACATTACTTTGCCTCAAAGGTCCACACAGTCAAAGCTATGGTTTTTCCAGTAGTCATGTAGGGATGTGAGAGCTGGATAATACAAAAGACTGAGCACCGAAGAATTGATGCTTTTGAACTGTGGTGCTGGAGAAGACTCTTGAGAGTCCCTTGGACTGCACGGAGATCAAACCAGGCAATCCTAAAGGAAATCAACCCCGAATATTCATTGGAAGGACTGATGTTGAAGCTGAAACTTCAATATTTTGGCAACTTGATGCAAAGAGCCAATTCACTGGAAAAGATCCTGATGCTGGGAAAGATTGAAGGCAGGGGAAGAAAGGGACGACAGAGGATGAGATGGTTGGATAGCATCACTGACTCAATGGACATGAGTTGGATCAAGCTCTGGGAGTTGGTGATGGACAGGGAAGCCTGGTGTGTTGCAGTCCATGAGTTCACAAAGAGTTGGACATGACTGAGCAACTGAACAACAACGTTAAGCAACTGTGTTGCTATTGTACAGGAACACACTTGATTTCTGTATGTTAAACTTCTATTCATCCACATCAACCTTGCTGAAATTTCTCATTTCTTTTAATAGTGTCTGCCAACTCTCTTTTCTTTTCTATGTAGATTAGACTATACTATCCATGAGCAAAGCTGGTTTCTTATTTTCCCCATCTCCAGTCTATGTATGTACTTTTGTTATAATGTTGGAAAAAAGTGATAACAGCAGCATCCTTATCTTCATTCTAGATTTTACAGGATTGCTTCTAATATTTACCACTTACAATTGTTAACATTTTAAGTTAGATAGTCTTTATCAGGGTAATTCCCTTCTTGGCTAAAAGTTCTATCTTGCCTTGAATTCTATCAAATGCCTTTTGTATATCTACTGAAAGACACTATGACTTTTCCTCTTAATTTACAAACATGGTAAATTACATAATAACTATTCTGACTACACCATCCTTGCATTCTAAAATTAACATAATGTGGTAAAGACGGTTATTTACTGTTTTGTTATATAAACACAGATTCAGCTTGCTTATCTGTAACTTCTTCTCTAAGGTCTTTCATTTTTGGTATTGAGGTAGTACTACCCTCAAAATAACATTGAGGACTTCACTGGCAGTCCCTTGGTTAAGACTCCAGTGCAGAGGGCGCAGGTACCATCCCTGGTTAGACAGACCCCACATGCCGCATGGCCTGGCCAAAATTAATTAAGAATAAATTTTTTAAAAATTATATGGGAAGTATTCCTTTTTCTTTCAGTGAAACAGAATACATAAGAATGGGATTATCTAATCCTTATATATTCATAAAACCACCTATAAAACCATGTTGGCCTAGATCAGAGTTTCTCAACCTTGCACTATTGACATTTTGAGCCAGGTAATTCTTTGTTTTGTGGGGGACTGCCCCACGCATTGTGGGATGTTTAGCAGCATCCCTGGCCTCTGCCAACCAGATGATAGTAGCATTCCTTGCCCCAGTTGTGACAACCAAACATGTCTCCTGACATTGCCAAATGTCCTCTGGGAAAGGAGGGGGCACAGAGTTAGGTGTAAAATCATACCTGGATGAGAACCAATGGCTTAGATGAACTTTTTTAACTTAAATCAAGCATGAAAGTGAAGTCGCTCAGTCGTGTCCGACTCTCTGCAACCCCATGGACTGTAGTCTGTAGACTGTAACCAGGCTCCTCCATCCGTGGGATTTTCCAGGCAAGAACACTGGAGTGGGTTGCCATTTTGGTCACTTTTTTCCTTGAGTCAATCATAACAGATTATGATTCTAGAAAACTATGCATTTCACCTAAGCTTTCAAATTTATGGGCATAAAACTGTAAATAGTCTGATTGACTATGTTTTTCTTTATTCCTAGTTATTACTCCTCGTTTAACTTGCAATTACTTTTCCTTCCTTCCTTTTCTGTTATGATCAGTTTGTCTAGAGCTGAACCTAATTTTATTAGTCTTAAACAGCTTTTAGTATTATTGATTCTATTTTATCTTTTTCTCTTTCATTAATTTGTACTCTTAAATGTACTGTTTTCTTCCTTTCACCTATTTTGGATTTACTGCTTTTCTGTTTCTTAGTCTCTTGTTTTACATAGTATAGATGGGGAAACAGTGTCAGAGTTTATTTTTGGGGGCTCCAAAATCACTGCAGATGGTGACTGCAGCCATGAAATTAAAAGACACTTACTCCTTGGAAGAAAAGTTATGACCAACCTAGATAGTATATTCAAAAGCAGAGACATTACTTTGCTGACTAAGGTCCGTCTAGTCAAGGCTATGGTTTTTCCTGTGGTCATGTATGGATGTGAGAGTTGGACTGTGAAGAAGGCTGAGCGCCGAAGAATTGACGCTTTTGAACTGTGGTGTTGGAGAAGACTCTTGAGAGTCCCTTGGACTGCAAGGAGATCCAACCAGTCCATTCTGAAGGAGATCAGTCCTGGGTGTTCTTTGGAAGGAATGATGCTAAAGCTGAAACTCCAGTACTTTGGCCACCTCATGTGAAGAGTTGACTCATTGGAAAAGACTCTGATGCTGGGAGGGATTGGGGGCAGGAGGAGAAGGGGACGACAGAGGATGAGATGGCTGGATAGCATCACTGACTCGATGGACGTGAGTCTGAGTTAACTCCGGGAGTTGGTGATGGACAGGGAGGCCTGGCATGCTGCAATTCATGGGGTCTCAAAGAGTCGGACACGACTGAGCAACTGAACTGAACTGAACTGAAGTTCTAAATATTTTTAAATATTTAGCACCTCTCCCCCTTGTGATACTCAGAAAGGTGTTAATTTCCCACATATGTTGTGACATATAGAAGCATTTTAGCTACATGCTATTTCGAATGTTCATTGCATTGTGAATAAAGAACACTGTAAAATACAAATTCTTAGTAACTGAATGAGACTTCTTTCGTAACCATGAAAGTGGTCACATTTATAAATGTTCCATAACGTTAAACAGACTTGTTGGATGCATGGTTCTATATTGACCCACTGGGTGAGTGTTCTTTAAACTCAAAGTTACAACCCATTGGTGGCACATAAAATCAATTTGATAGGTTGTGACCAGCACTTTTTTAAATGAAAGAGACATGTTCTTAGTGTACTTTACTTTCTTATTTTAAAATCTCTGACATCAAGTCACTCACACAAGGGTCAGCATGATATAGTTCAAAGACATCAATTTTTAAATTTCCACCAATTCCAAAACAGTCTCAGACACCTCTAAAAACAATGACTATTCTCTATTTCCTCTTTTTTCTACTTTTAGAATTTATTCATTTATATTAGAAATTTTCATAATTTCATGTCTCTTAGAAAACATGAAAGAGAAGTATCACTCTGGGCTACATTCTGAGTAAGTTTCTCAGACTATATTTTGGTTCACTATTTCTCATTGGTTTCTAATTCACTTCGTATATTTTCATGATAAACTGTTGTGTGTGCCACTTCCAGGGAAATATGGCAGGATGGTTCCTCACGGTTACTTCTGTTTCTCCTGAAGTCACTCAGTCGTGTCCAACTCTTTGCAACTCCATGGACTGTAGCCTACTAGGCTCCTCCATCCATGGGATTTTTCCAGGCAAGAGTGCTGGAGTGGGCTGCCATTTCCTTCTCCAGCAGATTTTCCAACCCAGGGATTAACCCTGGGTCTCCTGCACTAAAGGTTTACCGTCTGAGCCACTAGGGAAGCCCCTTTGCTTCTCCTAAAAAAAATTCTAAACTAAGAGTAGAAAGATTTTTTTTAAAAAAAAGACAAACCCATTAGAAAAAGAAAATGGAAGAAGCAACAAAAACAATTTTTAGATGCTAGAAAACATATGGGCAACTAGTAATTGATTTAACAGACTCCAGAAAGCAAACTCCTAAGACAGCAGTGTGAAAGCAAAAAGCCAACTCAATTTACATTCAGGGCACTGAGGAAAAAAAAGAATTGGTAGCACAGTTTAACAAAGAGAAAACTGAAAACAGAATGACTGGTTCAAAATCTATTTTAAAAGTCCTTTCCAGGTTCCCTCCCCAACTCCTGTCAGACATTAGAGATCTATTCTCTGAAGAAGGTACAACAGTTTCTTATTTGAGGGACACCAGACTCAGCTAAAGGTGGGAAAACCAAACTGAACTCTTACCCAGCAGACCAAGTGAAGAATTCCAAATAGAATGATGAGATCTCAATCTTCCACCTCAACTCAGCACACACAATTCAAGCAGTAAGTGTCTACCCTCCAGGCAGATCAGAAAGCCCTTCTCTGGGCAACCTGGGAAGCCCAGGAGGAAGGACCAGGAGGCATTAAACTGGGGTCCACCCAACAAAACAGTCCACCACAAAGTCCACCCATATATTCACAACTCCAGTCAGCTTTTAAACACCTAGTATTTTTGCCTTTTAATTTTTTCATTATGGTTTATCACAGGATACTGAAATTAGTTCCCTGTGCCTTACAGTAGGATCTTGTTGTTTATCCATTCTGGGTATAATAGTTTCAAGCTGCTAGTCCCCAACTCCCAATCCATCCCTTCCCCAAGCCCCTCCCATTGGCCACCACAAATCTGTTCCCTATATTTGTGAGTCTGTCTCATATGTAAGTTCATTGGTGTCATATTTTAGTTTCCAAACATAAGTGAGAGCACATGGTATTTGCCTGACTTCACTTAGAATGATAATCTCTAGTCCACCCATGTTGCTCCCAATGGCATTGTTTCATTCTTTTTCATGGCTGAGTAGTATTCCACTGTAGCATATACACATACTTTCTTTATCCATTCATTATTGATAGACATTTAGGTTGTTTCCATGTCTTGACTATTGTATTTTTGGGGGGTTTTTGGGAGGGATGGCTAACATAAATAGTGTTGCTATGAACACAGGGTATGCATCTACTTTTTTTAACACCCACTCTTAATATGAGCAGACCTATCAAGGATCACCGCTCACAGGACTCCTCACAAAAACAAGAAACACAAGGAAAATGGAAACAATAGCACCTCAGAGAAAGACAATACAAGAACCAGAAAAAGATTGTTTTTAATGTCATTAATATTTTCCCAAAAAGATAAGAAAAGGTCTATGAAAAAGATCAGTAACACAAGAGTTGGATGATTTTTTAAAAGGCACACTCAGGCAATTAAAAATAAACTTGACAGTAAGAATGAAAAGCTCAATACAAACATAGGAGTATAAAGTGGAGGAAATTTCCCAGAATGTAGAGCAAAGAGACAGAAAAAGATAAATGGGAAAAAAAAAAAAAAAGAAAGGAGGGGCATACATTCATGAAAAAGACCCTACCACAGCAAATCTCATACAAAGGATTATGATTTAGAAAGGTTTATGACTTAAATAGTAACCCTAGAAATAAGAGCTTCAAAACTCTTAAGGAACATTATTTGTACTGAGAATTTTCTATTAAGCCATCAGTCAAGTGTCAGGATATATTAATGACATTTTAGGCTTGAAAAAGCTTCCCTTCCCAAGTGCTCCTTCCTAGGGGAGCTAAGAGAAGATAAGCGTGTCAACCAAAGAAGAGAAAAACATGGCATCCAGGAAACAGGGGACTCAACAGAGGAGAAATACAGAGAATGCCCAAATCCGTTGTGAAGGGTGATGCTAGGATGCAGGACGTTAGGATGCCCATCAAATAGAAAGGGCAACCAAACAGATTAACAAATGTCAAACAGCTCTGAAAGAGATTTCTTAAAGAAAACGCTGACAGAGTTATCGATGCATCTGAAAATATTACAAAGAAGCTGAGGTTGACATGAAAATGCTGAATTAGAATTTAATAAGAAAGAGACGCAGAGGGACTTCCCTGGTGCTCCAGTGGTTGAGAAGCTGCCTGCCAGTGCAGGGGACACGGGTTCAGTCCCTGGTTGGGGAAGATTTCACACACCGTGGGGCAATTAAGCCCGTGTGCTGCAGCTACTGAAACCCGCATGTCCTAGACCCCGCACTCTGCACCAAGAGAAGCCAATGCAGTGAGAAGCCCGTGCACCACAAATAGAATCGCCCCTCTTGCCGCAACTAGAGAAAGCCCAAGAGCAGCAACAAAGATAAATAAATAATTTTTCAAAAATAAAGAGATGCAGAGAAAAGTAAACATAGGAACAAACAAAGCAGAACTTACATATCAAATATTAAAACCAGAGAAAATAAAAAATGGTGCAGGAAAGAGGCAATCATTCTTTGCCATATAGCTCAGTGAGCAAGATTTATGTAGGCTTAATAATGCAAACCATAAGTATTATGCAAGGATGGGAATTCAGGAAGTCAGCATGTCTGTGTGGGGCCAGGAGGAGAGTAGAGAGTAAATTATCTTCTTCCCTGCTGGGAAGTCAACAAGTAATACCTTAACAACAAAAATTCAAGAACTGGCATTAGAAGCCTGTTATTTTTAAAGGTATAAGAAAAGAATCAACTAGAGAGGCAAAGTGATTGCCAGCATGGAGATGAGGAGGAAACAGAGAGGAGAGAGAGTTGTGGGGGCAGGGCGGGGATGGGGGGCACGGTGCTGCTACAGTTCTTAACTTTAAAGACCACACCCACATGGGACTTCCTTGGTGGTGCAGTGGTTACAACTCTGTGCTCTCAATGCCCGGGGCACAAGTTCAATCCCTGGTCAGGGACCTAAGATCCTTCATGCTGTGTGGTGCAGTAAAAAACAAAACTACATTCATGCTATGGCTTCCATAAAAACAACAAAAATACATATTTATTTGTTTGTTTCCCAGTTGTTCTTTTCAGTGTCCTTCACGTGCTTGATTCCTTTTTTTATTGTCTATTCATTAAATATATGCATTTTACAGATTCTATCAGAGTCTCTTCTCATCGAGTTCTAATCATGCTGTTGTATGACTTAGTCATCTAGTTAAAATCCTTTCTCAGGAGCTTCCTAATGTTGGATTATGAGCTCAGCATTGCTGGCGTGTCATCCATGTGAGGCTACTGGGACTTAGTGGAGGGTCTACACTTGCTTCTTTCAGGCATTCCAGAGGTCTTTGCAACATGGAACCATATCCATGTCAGTATCTCAGCTTGAGGGTTCCTAGGATACCCGGGCAGGATGAGCACCTATATAGGACACCATGGTGTACCCCCCTGGATTCTCCCTCAGGGACTCCCCACTCATTCCTTCAGCTGCCAGGAATGAGGGCTGCCAATGGCTCACAGCTCATCCCTCTCCTGGATCCCCCCTCTACTGAAGGAAGCTGCCTCTCCCAAGGTCACACTTCTCCATGGGGCAGCCCATGCCAATGATGAGTCTAGCAACCTTGCTTCAATAAGACAATTCTGAATGGCCATCGGGGCTCCGAGTCCCTATGGGACAAGTCTCTGAGGTAACAACACTGTCGTTCAACTTCTCCCCCAGCCCAATCCTGCCTCCCTTGCTTCCTTTCAGAAATTCTCCTGAGAGCCTCTCCCAGCCCCCATTCCTAATAAACCTCCTGCAGTGAATCTCCGAGTCAGAGTCTATTTCTCAGGAAAGCAACCTATGAAAATTTCAAAAACAAATGAGCACAAGGTCATTCCCATGGTTACAAATTCTAGTAGAAGCCTCCCCACACACAGAGTTGAGTGGTCTTCCTGGGTTGATGGGTGGGTTTATTCTGGTCCATCTCTTCACTGAAGGTAAAATCCTCTAGTGCATTTACTTTATTCCAAAATCTTAGTTTCCAAAGCCCCTCCTAAGTCTCCCTGCACTCCGGCCTCGGGATGGCCTTAGCTTCTGCATAAATAGCTCTGAATTTCCTTTAATTCTTTCTTGGGGAGGCTGCAGACTGTCCTTTCTCCAACAGACCAGTGATATCTTTTCTTGAGCATCCTATGTGTCTGACAGGTTATCTGCCCTAACCCACTACCCTATCATTTGCTCCAGCATCCACAGAATCCCCTCCCCATTAGACCCAAGCTTATCAAGGGAATGACAAACTGTCCCAGGCCCTAGTGTTCTCTGTGGTACCCAAAACACCAGACAGGCAACAGGCTCTCGCTAAGGACTAGATGGACACAGCCACAGCCTGGAAGGACACACAGGAGGAAACAGCAGAAAGTGAGAAACAGCTTCCTTTACTGGGAAAAGGAGGGTCCTCTCCGTCCCTTCAACCTCATCTTCAGCCCTCAGGACAAGGCACCAGGAAATAACCTCTCGTCAAGGAGGACTCTGCCAGAAACTTCACCTTCAAGGGGAAATCCCCAGAGGACCAAATCACAGTCATTAAGCACAAGCAGACCAGAAAACCTCTTCTTGTCCCACCGGCTAACAACTGTGCCTGGAAAGAGCCTGAGAGGCAACAGGAAAAGCCCTCAGGAGTTTCCCACAGGACTCTGGAAGGCTTGTTAGCAGAGCCCAGACACAAGCAAGGAGGGGGCAAGGACCCACCCGGCCTAATGAGTCCAGAGGGCTCACTGCCCAGCTTCCCTGAGTCAGCGCCGGGGCTGTGCGACAAGGACACCTCTGTGCTAATACACCCTGGCCATATTTTAATTAAAGGCTGTGTGCAGAATGCAGGGAGATGGGAGGCAGAAAAACCAGGCAGCTGCTAAGACCCCTCCTCTACTGTGGGCTGGAAACAACAACTCATTGTAAGCCTGGGGACTGGGAAGATGCACTCTCCTAACAGCCGTGACCGAGTCTGGATCAGTGGAATCCTGGATCTGTTGGCCCAAGAGGAGGCAGAGGGAGAGGGGAGGGTGGCGGTGTTGGGGGACGGAGAAACAAGGGCCCTGCATCCCCCATCCCCACTGGCTTTCCCGCTTGTTTCCATTCACTTGAAAAAGCTACCATTCCTTTTTCTGAGATTTTCACCTACAAACATACATCCTCAACCTGCTGCAGCCACAGTGGCCTCAGCAGGGAGATGTTAAAAACTACTCCAGTCCAACCAGTATCTGAAACATCAGTACCAGAAGCAACAGTTAGAACTGGACATGGAACAACAGACTGGTTCCAAATTGGGAAAGGAATACATCAAGGCTGTATGCTGTCACCCTGGTTATTTAACTTATATGCAAAGTACATCATACGAAATGCCAGGCTGGATGAAGTACAAGCTGGAATTAAGATTGCTGGGAGAAATATCAATAATCTCAGATATGCAGATAACACCACCCTTATGATAGCAAAAAGCAAAGAGGAACTCAAGAGCCTCTTGATAAAAGTGAAAGAGGAGAGTGAAAAAGCTGGCTTAAAACGTAACATTCAAAAAACGAAGATCATGCCATCCAGACCCATCACTTCATGGCAAATAGATGGGGAAACAGTGGAAACAGTGTCAGACTTTATTTTCTTGGGCTCCAAAATCACTGCAGATGGTGACTGCATCCATGAAATTAAAAGACACTTGCTCTTGGAAGAAAAGCTATGACCAACCTAGACAGCATATTAAAAAGCAGAGACATTACTTTGCCAACAAAAGTCCATATTGTCAAAGCTATGGTTTTTCCAGTAGTGATGTATGGATGTGAGAGTTGGGCTATAAAGAAAGCTGAGTGCAGAAGAACTGATGCTTTTGAACTGTGGTGTTGGAGAAGATTCTTGAGAGTCCCTTGGACTGCAAGGAGAACAAACCAGTCAATCCTAAAGCAAATTAATCCTGAATATCCGCTGGAAGGACTGATGCTGAAGCTGAAACTCCAATATTTGGCCACCTGATGCAAAGAACTGACTTACTGGAAAAGACCCTGATGCTGGGAAAGATTGAAGGCAGGTGGAGAAGGGGATGACAGAGGATGAGATGGTTGGATGGCATGGACATGAATTTGAGCAAGCTCTGGGAGTTGGTGATGGACAGGGAAGCCTGGCAAGCTGCAGTCCATGGGGTCCCAAAGAGCCGGACACGACTGAGAGACTGAACTGAACTAACTGAACCAGCATCTGAGCGCCAACTATGTTAGAGGCTGAGAAGGCAGACCGGAGAAAACGGGGCCCTGCCTTTGAGGAGGGTTCACAGAGTGACAACACGATGATGTAAGTATCGTGTGTCACATTCCTGATACACTGCCCAGTGCCCACGAAGCTCTGGAACCCAGGGCATTTTCTTCTTCTTTCCATTTTTCAAATCATTCTTATTGAGGTATAGTTTACCTACTTATGTACATCTCAGGTATACAACATAGTGATTCACAATTTTTAAGAATTATATTTCCTCCATTTATAGTTATTATAAAATATTGGCTATATTCCCAAAACACATTTCATCAGAAAATGGAGGGTCAGAGGAGGCTTCCTGGACTAGGGGCTCTTTCATCTCAGTTTTGAGGGATAAGTAAAATTTGGCTAGAAAACAAAACATAGGGGGCAGGAACACAGGGCCTCTGACGCCAAGGGCAGAGCAGGTGCATGGATGTGGGGGTGAAGAGCAGGATGCAGTGTCTGGGGAACTGCAGGAAGCATTTGTGGGCAAGCTTGGCTGGGGGGGATGGGAGGAGTTCAGCCAGGGAGGAGGGGCAAGATCAGAAGGGGCCTCCAGGTGAGCAAAGGGGCGGGACTAAGATACTAAGCATCCGTGAGCCGGCATCATCTGTGAGCCGGCATTCTTGGGGTGGGGAGATGAGGCATCACCCTTTGAGTCCACGACCCACAAGGACATGAGAGCAGGAAGGAAGAACCCAGAGGCAGGGCATGTTGCCAACATGAGGTGCCCAAATCGAATTTCAGCTGTTCCTCCCTCCTGGTTTCCACCTCTCAGAATCAGGATCTCTGGTTATCATTTGTCCTGCACTCTCCCGGGGAGCAAGTTATCCCCCTAAAGAGGCCCAGGATGTGGCTCACAAACTTCCTGCCCACATCCTCCCCGCTCAGCTCAGCAGCCCAGACCGGCAGTGGTTGGGAAGTTGTTCCGGAAAACTCCCCACCACACTACCCTGGGGAAGCAGCAGCTTGGAAAGAGGCCGGGCTCCTTGAAAGATCAGCAAGAATAAAACCTCATATCTAACCTAAGTAGCAACGGGGGACTGTACACACAGGGACCACACCTGCGCTTCCCATGCCCAGAGAATGTCTAGAAGGAAATACCAGACCCTGGCAACAAGGCTTGTCATTGGTGAGTGGTACCTGAGAGAAAGTTGAGGATGGGAAAGAGATTGGCACTGTGTACTTCCGGCCTCATGAACTTTCATAATGTGCACGTCCTTCTTTCATCAAGAGAAATAAGCAAGAACAGCGAACGACAGGAAGGAGCCGAATGGAAGCCCCCTAAGTCTTTAGGGAAATGGTGTAGGGGCTGGGTCTTAGGTGCAGCCGCAGGAGCAGTGAGGGTCTCACAGGCGACCTGACCTAACGCAGGTGGGACACGAAGGGGAAAACTGGCATGAAGAAAACACACCGCAGAATGAATAACACTACTCTGGGAAATGAGTCCTTATGGCTGGTGAGGCCCTCAAAGGATTCAGCCACATGAAGGTCTACCAGAAGACGAGTTTTGCTGAAACATGCCAGCTCCAGTCCTAGGAAGTTGGGATGTCTGAGCAAGGGGGCCAAAGGCCAGGTCAGGCCACACACTTTAGGCCACTGTAACTCTTTAGATGTCTGTCTCAGCGCACCAGAGGGCCACTGGAGAGCCTTTTGCCTTTCCCACCTCACACATGTGTCAGTTGAGAGATACCATAATAAATTCCCAGACATATTTTGCTGAGTTTATAACAGAACCTATAATTTCATTTTATCTATCTCTCAACTCTTGGCGGCTGCTGCTGCTACTAAGTCGCTTCAGTCGTGTCCTACTCTGTGCGACCCCATAGATGGCAGCCCACCAGGCTCCGCCATCCCTGGGATTCTCCAGGCAAGAACACTGAAGTGGGTTGCCATTTCCTTCTCCAATGCATGAAAGGGAAAGGGAAAGTGAAGTCGCTCAGTCGTGTCCGACTCTTAGCGACTCCATGGACTGCACCCGCCAGGCTCCTCTGTCCATGGGATTGTCCAGGCAAGAGTACTGGAGTGGGGTGCCATTGCCTTCTCCGCTCAACTCTTAGACTCACAAATTAAAAATAAAAAGAATAAGTATACTTATTCTACCATTTTTAAGGGTTAAGAGTTTATACAACAATCAGATACATTATTTTAAAACCCCCAAGTATAAAAACCACTCCTTTCAGAAAATTTTCCAATTCTTAAATCTACTGATTCACAAAATTTTTGAGAGAACTTTTTCTGAGAAGATCTTGGTTTGGATTTTTTTTCAAAGTGGAACTGTGTATCTTAGGAAAGGTTTTCCCCTGAGAATGTTTCAAATATATCTTCACTTCCCACAGAACATGTATTGAGTGCCTAAAAATTAACTCACACTCATTCAAACCTCAGAGTCAGAATGCACTTTCCTAAATCATTCTAACAAAGACATCAATGATGTGGAAACCCTGAATTGTGAAACAGAACTTCTGTTCTCTTTCTAACCTCATTATTAAAACAGATTTTTTAAGGTTTGTTCATAACAGGATTGCCATTTTCCATGCTGCCTACCGATTATAAACAGAAGTAATTTTAAAGCCAAACTAAAACTCTCTCCGAAATATTCAAGATGTATTACCATCTGGTTTTATATCAGCATTTGAGCAGGTCCAAAAATCACTACATTACCAAGGATTCCCAAAAATAGTTCATCTCCCTTTCAAAGCACATATTCCTCTCAAAATACTTTCAAGTCACAAACTTTGAAAACTCACCTAATTTTTCAGACTATACCAGACATCCATGTACATCATCCATTGTATGTCAGACATCCTGTATGTCATCCATACTTACTTGTGTAAGTGATTTTTCACCGTTCACTCAGTAATACTAAACAAAGCTATTTTTATCATTGGGTCTTTTAGAAACTAATTTGTGAAAATAAAGTGTATCTGATTACTTGGAAGCTGGTAGGAGGTGAAGGATAATAGTCTTTATTTGCAAATGTACACACTGTGTAAAAATATGAATCTTTCCAGTCCTGAAAAAAGAGGCATCCCCAAAACTTTCATATATCCATCAGCCTCATTTCCAAACACAAAAGAGACAACAGCATTTCTCCAGAGGATGCTCCCCTCAAAATCAGCATGTACAATTAAAGAGGAAATGGCAGGTGAGGAGATAAAGATGGTTTCTAACTGAACCAGCCACAGAGCTCCAAGAAAGGCCCTTAGTAAGAGAATGGCCATAGGATTATCCAGTTGTCTTAAATAGATTTCAATTGTTTATAAAATAAATAAGACCTAAATCTGGTATATAAACAAATCTTTAGATGAAATTTATTTCTAAGAAATCTTTTGCTTCCCCCAACTTAAAAAAGAAATTGCATTTTAGAAAATGTTTCTCAGTTCATTCATTCAACAATCTTGAATACTGATTTCCAAGTAAAAATGGATGTTCATCCTGCCCCAAAGAGTTTACCATCCAGTAGTAGCAAGAAGCCACGACAATAAATACCGTCTTCTACTCTTCACCATGACTATCACCTCCTGGCAACACACACCACCACACTCACACACACCACACACATATGCACACACGGGCACACACTCCACACATCTCTGCCATCTCACAGCACTGCATTCCATAGCAGTTCTCTTTAAAATGTTAACTGGTTCAACATGACCATTTCATTGGATACAACAGCCGTTCGCCAAGCCAGCCTATTCCATTTTATCCCATCTCTCTGTCAACCACCTCCTTGGAGAATATTGAGAGCTCCTTCTGAGTCTTTTTAAAAAATACGTTTACTGTGCTTTCTGAAACATACCATTTTCCTTTAAATACTAATTTAAACAATTTCAAAAGTCAGCTTATATTGCTTAATCTCTATTGACTTTCTTCCCCTTCAAAACTGTGAAAAGGATTGAGCGAAAGTCTATCAACATGTAAGTGATGTTTTAAAAGTTTTTAATATTTCATATTACAAATAGATTTAGGAAACTAAAGAGTTAAACCGACAACCCTAACAATGCAGCCACAGACCACCTCAAAGGTCTAAAATATAAAACACACACATGTGCACACACATTAAAGTTACTCTAGTTAAAATGAGAAAATACATAGTTTAACTTTTACATTTTTTGGTTTAACTGTACCAAAACAAGTTGAAAGCAACTTGGGAACAAATTAATGTACCACAGAAAGCAACAAAAATCATGATGCCATGTATACCCCAATGCCAACATTTTATAGGCAAGAAGTTACAAGAGTTAAATTACTTGCTATAAAAAGGGGGTAAAATCATTTTAAAGAGAAACAGAACCCTTTTCATAAAGCAATATTATAATTGCATATGCATTATGCAACAGTCTTTTCCTATTATAAGAAATGGAACAAAATTTTTAAGATAACCCAGCTGAACAGGCATAATATGCAAACCCAAAATTTCCTAATTTTTTTCTTATTCTGATTAAGCACATCAAATGTAGGATTCTTCTCCCAAAGGAAAAACTTGCTCAATATTTCTCCACATTCAGGTCCTCATTCAAACAATCACATTATAAAGTCATAACAGCTCTATCCAGTCAGAGTAACTATTGTGCTGTTTGTAAATCACCTCCTTTCCTGCCATTCCTCTTTCTTTACATATGTAAATTACAGGGTCAGATTTGGAGCCCACCACCAGCCACCGCAACCAAATTATCCTCCAGGGATGTCAATAGGGCTGTTACTCTTGTTTCAGGATTTTTTTTTTTTTTAAAGGAAGGAGTAGCTATTTTCAGGGATCAGAATTCCTCTTGATCAGATTTCTGGCTCACTGATAAATGCTTCTACCCTGAAATTATCCTTGGCTGCTAAATATGTGGCAAAAAAAAAAAAAAGCCAAGATGTGGTACAGTTTTTCCAAATAGATATTGCTTCAAGGAATAGACACTGAGTTTTGCAGGGAACACTTGGTCAAATTCTAATATTCCCCCATGGGAGCCAACACCAATTTCCAGCAGCGGCTCTAACTGTGCAGAATGGAATTTTAAAAACACACAGAGTAGTATATTCCAGCAGACACAGCCCTTCCTTCTCCTACTCTGCGGTTGTCACATGGGACACCTTGTATGATACTCATTACTTAGAATATAAATCTGTTAAGGCCATAAATTAATCACAAAATGCATATAATACATTCTTTTTCCTAGCATTAAAAAGAAAAAAAAACACTGTGGATTCCAGCAAGGTTGAGCTGAAGCTGAATGTCACTGCCTAAGCTTATGAATCACTGCACATTAATAAGAATAAACAGCACATGCACATTTCTATAGGCTGCAAATGTTAGTAGAGAAAATGCATGTCATGGGGCTTCCTAATAGGGAAACTGGATTATCCATGGGTAGAAGGCGTTCAGTTTTCTTAGTTCTTCTCGATTATGATAAATATTTTTGTTTCCAAGGCCACTGAAAACTTGCAAGGGGATCCTCCCATTTTCATTTCATTAAAATGTTCAGATGATTTTATTCTAAACCTCAGGCAAATATAATTCAGGGGTGGGGGTGGGGAGGAGAGGTCATACTAGAATATTACACTCATCTGGTAGCATGAGATTCAAAATACCAGTCTCAAGGATATATATTTGTCACATGTCAGCCCAGGCTGAAGGCATCCACCAAGAGAATATTTTCACTATTTCAGCTGGCAGCCAGAATTGACTGCCACAAACGCGCATACTGATGAGAGCCTAGACTCCCAGTCTTCTTCTTAACTACCTCTTGCCTCTGCAGAGGAGAGAAGCCATTTTACTAATTTATAAGCATGTGACTATGTAACCATCAAAAAAAAATTTACTCATCAATAATAGTCAACTAATAGCAAAAGTGCATCCCATAGGAGTCAGAATAAAACCGGCAACACCCGTAAACTACATCGATCAGCAAGACTGAATACTCACTAAAGGCAGCCACCGCCAGGGCCAGTGTGACAATAATGGAGAACCAGGAGACCCACAATGCCTTCTTTCTGTAGTTCTGGGCTTCATGAGGTTTTAGCCGAGTGCTGCTTTCTAGTAAGCCTGACAAATACAAGGAGAAAAGGAAGTTAGGCATTTCCTTATTAAGAAACCCACAACTAGAGCTATATGTTCTTATCCAAGGATTATAAACCAACAGCCTGCGGGCCAAGATGGGTGGGGTTGTTAATTGAAATATAGTTGATTTATAATATTGTGCTAGTTTCAGTGTGCAGCAAAGTGAGTCAGTTATCCAAGAGGTGTTTTAGGAGAGTGGCATGGAAATCAAGCTTTGGAGTCTCTTGAAAGATCGCTGGCTCAAGCATATCTGGTTCATGTTCCCACAGGGAAATGCCAGCTGTCTTCTTTATAAAGGAGCCTGCCAGCCCACCAACCTCTGACCTGAGGACATATGACCCCAGCCATGCCCCTGCCCTTGTGTTAACTCCCTTGGCTCACTGACTCAAGCAGGTGCAGCTCCTAACGAAGACTTTTGTTAAGAAAACAGCATGAATAGCCCACACCTGGTTGGGCTTTTGGGCTCCTCAACTGCAGCACCAATTTGCATTGATCCACCATCCTGGCCGGTACTGGTGGACCGGGTTTTGCCCAGAGCAATGAGTCATGGAATACAAATGCCCTCATGGCTCCCCTCATCAATTAACAGAAGGACCATTTCTCTTTAACCACAACCAACAGCCAGCTGATCTAAATTACATGCCATGTTTTCTTCTCTCCTCTTTCTGCTCTATAGTATCTATTCCCTTGTATCAAGCTTATGTCAAAAAATTCTCAGACTAAGTGGGGTAAACCTACTAAAAGTAGGGGTCACTTCCCAGGCATGCCACATACGATAAAGGTTTGATTTCATCTCCTCTGCTTTCGACACTGAGTCCTCAACAACAGAAATACAGGATGCCTCTGAGACAATGCCCAAGTTTCGACAGCCTTGAGTCAAAGAATAACATCAGTATGATCTTGATGGACATGTTTTCTTCTCCTTTGAAAAGAGATCATATATGGCACCTCTTAGTTGCATGGAGAACCAAACTCTCAGCCCAGCATCCCACTGGTGGCTCAAACGGTAAAGAAATCTGCCTGCAGTGTAGGAGACCTGGGCTCCATCCTTGGGTTGGGAAGATCTCCTGGAGGAGGGCATGGCAACCCACTTCAGTATTCTTGCCTGGAGAATCCCCATGGACAGAGGAGCCTGGCGGGCTACACTCCATGGGGTCGCAAAGAGTCGGACACAACTGAGTGACTAAGCACACATCCCACATAAATAGAACACTGTCTCTAGCCAAATAACCCATTACATACTTTGTAGAGGTGGAACAGCCTTATCACAACTGCTCCAAATGATGAAGAAACTGGTAGTCGGGCTTGAAGCGCCCATGTGTAAAACACTACACAGCATGCAACAAATCGCACTTACACACTGTGTAAGAAGGCACCTTCCCACTAGACTGACTGGGTACCACATTGAACACTGGGTTACTGAGAACTGCACCATGTTTGAAATATAACAGGTTCAGTTCAGTTCAGTCGCTCAGTGTGTCCAACTCTTTGCGACCCCATGAATAGCAGCACGCCAGGCCTCCCTGTCCATCACCAACTCCCGGAGTTCACTCAGATTCACGTCCATCGTCCATCGAGTCAGTGATGCCATCCAGCCATCTCATCCTCTGTCGTCCCCTTCTCCCTCTCCCCCCAATCCCTCCCAGCATCAAAGTCTTTTCCAATGAGTCAACTCTTCGCATGAGGTGGCCAAAGTACTGGAGTTTCAGCTTTAGCATCATTCCTTCCAAAGAAATCCCAGGGCTGATCTCCTTCAGAATGGACTGGTTGGATCTCCTTGCAGTCCAAAGGACTCTCAAGAGTCTTCTCCATACCACAGTTCCCAGTTCCATTAACTACTCAGATCACAAGTCCTGAACAACAGGGAAAAGTCATGAAGCCTGCTTAATGAGTCCAGTGTACAGCCAGATTTTTTAGTCATTGAAACCTGCAGACACATTTACAACCAAAAGGGAGATGAATTTGCAAAAGGTAGGTATAAACTCCATCACCTCATTGTAAAAATCTCACCAAACCTTCCTTTAAAAAATGCACTTGGACAGAAAAAAGAAAAACCTCTCTTATCACATTATGCCCCGGGTACAAATGATTTCAAACTGTCCCTTGGTCTACTTCTTTTTGTCCGTTTGTCTATTTCCCTAGCTGCTAAAAACACTCATTTTAATTTTCAACTGCAATCACCCTTGATTCCAGTTTAAGCTACAACCAAAAATATTATGCAGGTCCCACTGACTCCCTATAATTTATTTCCCTTTTCCCAAATGACACAGAAATCTTTCTTTCATCCTGGCCAATTGATTTTCAAGAGAAGTGAAGCTGTAACATTTAAGTACTGACTCAAGTAAGCAGTTCATTTGCTGGGTACTTTGACAGCAACAATCTCAAGAGGTTATCCACTGGGGGTGAAAAAACAAGGTTCCTTCTAGAAGATTTAATTTTCTAAGAGAAACAACCATGATCTGGGTTTCTGATTCCAACACATGACATTTATTTTTTGGACCTTCCAAAGCCAGCTGTTTCCAACAATTTGACTGGAGCTGACTGCACGGCCAGTGAACACACCTCACCCCTGAGGGGGCCAGCACTCCCCTTGGAGGAGTGTGGGCTGCCAGCTCACCTGGACTGCACTGTCCTGCTAAGGTGGTGCAGGATTGCACCTAGTCAGCAGGATTGATAGTTCTTCCCCAGATCTGATCCTGTATGTGCTTCCCCATGAGATGTTTCAAACTTTAAACACCAGAGTAAATGTAATGGAGACTGTCCAGGAAGGGAGAAACTTTCCCATTCTTATTCAACCTTCACTTGCTTCCTACTAGTTTTCCTTCCTAAAAATAGAGCTAAAACCTAGAGTGGATAACTCTCCACTCCTCAAAGGGAAGTGGGATATAATGATCTATGAAGACCTGGCTTATAAATGAATTGTCTGCACACAGGTTCCTCTACCCGCCCCCCCTCCAACCTGTGTTAGCTGCATGCACATGTGCAGGCCAGAGATGTGACGAGAATTTCTAAAATTTTTAGGAAGCTGTGTTTCAAAGGTAGAAGAAAGGTAGCACAGCCTACAGAACCCAAGGCAGGTCTCACATTTGCACACATGGCTGGCTCCTACAAGAAAGAGGCCTTTAGTTGGCCTCCACCTTCAAATTGTTAATCTCACTCAAATTTCACCTATTTGTAATTTGGACCCTGGCAAAAGGTAAGCATAAGCAAGCATAAGGGTTGTATTAATGAAGGACTGATACTGGGGTTGAGGAGATGCAAATATACACAGGGAGGCTGAAGCCATCAGTCATTTCCATGCTAGTATGAATTGGTTCCCCCGCTTTCTCCTAAGAACTGGCCATGCTTGGATTCTCAGAAAGAAGGCGAATATTTGTTAGATAGGAAGACAGTAGAAAATGCTGAAGCAGATAACACTCTTAGGGCCCTAAGCCTTGGGGCAGAATGATGGGAAACACTTGTGGGGAGAAGAGTGGGCATTGAAAGGGAGGGTGTGAAAATGCCTAAGACAAACTTGGCCTATATTTTGTTTGTTTTAGTCAGTCTTGGACCACAAAGTTCTTGCTCCCTGAACTACAAGGCTCAACCAAATGGCACTGCAGTTACTGACAATATGAGCTAGCTAGGTTTCTGGGAACCAGCCCACATCACTTCTATGGGGAAGAAAAAAAAAAAACCTCTAAAGTTCCCAAACACTAGATTTTTATAAGCAAGCCTTTGATCAAAGTTAGATTGAGACTGTTAACAGGGTCCTGACAGCTCAGAAGGAATTTATGGCAAGAGAGAAGGCCAAATATGGGTACAGAACCAGGAGTCCACCCTCCCACACACCCATAGGTAGGTATTTAGGTTTAGAAGACAAGGAAGCCAGGCATGATGTAGAGATACATAGCAGGCAGCTGCCGAGGCCTCCTCCTCCCCAAGGCTTCTCACTATTAGTTAAAATGTAGCAGTAGTAGCAATCAAACCATTCCCAAGGGATAAAAAAAAAAAATCGATATTGAAAAGATACAGCCCCATAAGAAAAAATAACACAAACACAAAATATTTTAAGAAACCTCCCTAGATAAGCTTCTGATTTATTTAATAGAAACGACTCATTCAGCATTAACTCTTGGCTGCCAGGAACGGGTCAAACAGAATAATGTCACACTGACTTTCAGCTTTCAAGGCCACACCAAGCCGGGTTCTTTGGGGGACAGGACTCATCTTAACAGACTGGCAGTGTGTGACAGCAGCGCTTTTACACAGTGGCAGTTTATGAACAGTGAACGCTTTCATGCAATAACATAATGGAAAATAAAATTCAGTTGACCAGTGAAAAATAACCTTAAGAATGAATTTAGAAGGGCTTTTTACGCTTGAGCCGGAGCTACAAAATGACACTAAATATTAACTCGCCCTAGCACGTTTTTCCCCTCATATCCTTTTGTGAGATAGGGAGAAATAGGCCAGCTTGATACAGACGACCTGCAATGCTACAAAAATAAGCCCATCCCAGAGTTCGGTCTTTCTTCAATACAAAAATTTTAAATCCTACAACATCAGCTTCAGAGAGAAAGGTAATTAACACGATCTACAATAAAAATGATAGATTTTGTTGGGTGCTTGTGATGTCACCCATCATCAGCTCGAAAATGATAATCGAGTTAGGTGAGAATAGGAGGAGAAACTGCAATATAGGTGCGGAACTCGTTGCAACCGGAGTGGCTCCAGTTCTCGCCCGAGCATCCCTGCCCAGTCTCTGGGAATTGCCGCTTCCATGTCATTCTGTTTTTCACATGCTACAGTTTAAAATTTCTAAGGAACGAGATCGTGCCTCCGAACACTAAACCGGAATAAAAATGTACAGGAGATACCAAGAATATACAGAAACCTGCTAAGACTGAAATATACAAATCCGCCACAGCCAACAAAATAAGGCTTCCAAGAACAGGGGGTGGAGGTGGCGACGAGCCGCTCCCCCCGGAGCGGCCGGCTGTCAGAATCCCGTTTCGGCCACTAACCGGTTTTAGCAGAGCCATTGAGTCTTTTTGAGGGGGCCGATTTGAATTCGATTCTGCAAGAAACAAAAAAGGTACAGACGTGGCCAAGAAGCGGGCTGAAAAGGAACTAGAAAGGGAAAAAAAGAGAGATGTAGGAGGAGGAGATAGACATAGGAATGAATAGGGCAGTCTCTCGCCTTTTATGTGGCCAATTCAAAGGGGTAACCGGCTATCTGTCGGAGGATCGGGCTTGGCCTCCTGGGATAGGGACGTTTGCCAGCATCCAGGGATTTTGAAGGGGCTGGGATGCGCTCTCCGAGAACCACCAGGTTCCAGCGGCATCCATCCAGGATCAGTGGTCCAAATCCAAGTGTCCCAGTCCTCTGTATCGGCTAAACTGGGTCTCTAGTAAATGAGGGTCGGAGGTCACCCGACTCCCCTTCGCCGGGGCAGTCGCCCCTCGAAGCTGAATCCGCAGAGGCAAGTTCTCCCTGGTTAACCCACTGAGCCGAACGGGGTTTGGGAAGGAGCATGCTCTGAGCTCAGGACCCTCCCAACTGAGCGCGACCCGCAGTCAACCGGGAGCGCTCGGCTCGGAAAGCGGAGGGGGGTAAAAAAAAAATCACACACACACACGCCTCCAGGAAACTTTTCCAGTGGGCGCTGGAGGAGCCAAGGCTGGCCGAGAGGAGGGTGCGGGCCCCGGCGGGGTCTCCCAGGAGGCAGTCGGGTTCTCGGGTTCCGGTGGAGGCGCCGCGACTCGGGCGGTGCCGGCCGCGGAAGGTGGGGCTGCCGCCCTCAGCTCTCCACGCTTTCGCGGGAAGTCGCAGCTCCGCGCCCCAGCGCGCTCCGAGGCGCCGAGCCCGGCCCCACCCGCCAGCGGAAAGGCGGGCCCCGAGCAGCGGCTCCTCATCGCGCCCGCCCGGCCGGGGAAAGGGGCCGGGCCAGGGGAAGGGGCCCCGGGCGGCGCGCGCTCACCTCGGTCCTCCAGCCCGTCGCTGAACTGGCCGCTCTCGCTGATACGCAGCTGCCGCTCCTCCTCGGGCTGCGGCGGCTCGCGCGCCGGGGAGCTCAGCGGGCCGGAGGCGGTGGCCAAGGGCGCGTGGCCCCTGGGCGGCGGCGGGACTGCGGGACCCGGGGTGCTGCGGCGCTCGCTGCCCGCGGCCGTCTCCATGGCGCGGGGCGGCGGGTCCGGGCGGCGACGACGAGCGCGGCGGGGACTCGAGTTAGAAGTGCGAGGCGCCGCGGCTGGGAGCGGGCGGAGGGACGGACCTACCGCGCGGGCGCCTCGGAGTGGAGGTGCGGCGGCGGCAGGGGGCGGGGGGGTGTGCGGGAGCCGCGCGGCTCGCGTGGCCGGTGGCAGAGACTCGGGCCCAGCAGCAGCTGCCGCGCTCCGCCCCCGGGGGCAGGTGCGTGCGGCAGGGACCCGCCCCGAGGCCCCGGCGCCGGAGCCCGCGCCCCGAGGCCGGTGGGGAGGGAGGGATCCGGCCAGGCCTGAAGCCCGGAGGCTCGGGGGTGTGGGCTGGACTACTGGGAAAGCCGGGACCGGCAGAAACCCGGGCAGGGCCTGCTGAGGGTGTGATGGGAGACCCGCCCCACTCGTGCCGCGGGATGGTGAGCAGAGGAGATCGCCTCGGACCCGCTTCCTTTACTGTCCGAGAAGGCTGCGCCTACGTTTGGTTAGGAAAGCGGTCAGCGCCCTAATGTGGCACCCTTCTCTGGAGCTGTACGGGCTTCACAGACTATGCAGGGTCTCCTGCCTGGGCTGCCATCCTCATCGCTCATCTCAGGAGAACGAGGTTCACCTGCCTCCACCCCCACCGGTGTTGGGTCTTCTTCTAAGAGCGTCGATTACCCTCCAGCACCAACTTAAAGAGACCGGGTATCTTAGGACCACAGGACGTTCTATAGAAGTTTGAACCCTAACCGCGCCCCACCACCACCACCACTACCATTGAGACTGCCCCTGGACCATGGATCCAGCCTGTCCGCCACCAGCTATTTCCTCTCTGAGTAGCCAAGTCTTGCTGATACTTTAGGCTTCAGATCGAAGCCTCCCTCCTACTGGAAGCCCTCCGCTGGCTTCCTTGGCGCGGCCAGCTGTTCCCTCCTCTAACCGCGCGGAGCTCGACCCCTGGCGAGCGGTCCGGCTCGTCTCCGCAGCGAACCAACGAAGTGGGTGCACCCTGGGACCCACGCCCCGTGGTGTAACCCGGAGAGGTGCCAAGGGGGACCGGCCATTTATCAGATTCGGCTTGAATATAATATCCGTATCCAGATTCACAAAGCTAAATTTCCTCTTCCTATGTATATCAGTTTTAAGATTTAATGAGTCTTCTAAAATGCCAATTCCTCATTTAAAGACTGCCTACTGTGGGGGAGGGCACCCTGTTTTTTGAAGAGTAACCAGTTTCTCATTCTCGCTTTGCCTGCGATGGAAATTCAAGTGGGATTAAAATACCTTTGTCGTGCAGTGGAAATATCACTAGCACTGGAAAGAGGGTCTCATTTTGTTGCTGCCGTTGGGATGGATTGAGAATATCTGAGTTGACCTTGGCCAATTTACTTTACCTTTTTTAAACAATAACTACAAACTTTAAGAGGTGGACAAGGGCATTTCAAAGGCCCCTTCTTCCTAGGAAAGGGAGGGGGGAAAAGAAAAACGCTATGATTATTTGAGCACACACACAAAAATAAATAAACTTTACCCACTAGTCTTGCTTCTGTCTTCTGAGGGGCTTCCCTGAGGGCTTGGTTGGTAAAGAATCTGCCTGCCATGCGGGAGACCTGAGTTTGATCCCTGGGTTGGGAAGATCCCCTGGAGAAGGGAAAGGCTACCCACTCCAGTATTCTGGCCCAGAGAATTCCGAGGACTAAAGAGTCCGCGAGACTGAGCGACTCCCAATTTGGGGCTTCCCTGATAGCTCAGTTGGTAAATAATCTGTCTGTAATGCAGGAGACCCAGGTTCGATTCTTGGGTTGGGAAGATCCGCTTGCGAAAGGAAACACTACCCACTCCAGTATTCCAGCCTGGAGAATTCCATGGACTCTATAGTCCATGGGGTCGCAAAGAGTCAGATAGACTGAGTGACTTTCACTTTCACTCTGAGGTAGACAGCCTTCAGGTATTTGCAGACACCTCTTACTCCCTCCCACCCAGACTTTTCCTCCAGGTTTTCCCATTTAATTCCTGTCACTAGCTCACAAACATTAGAATTACCTGGGGAGTTTACCAACAAAAATACTGCAGGAAATTCTAATACCACAGGTGAAAACGTGGCTAGTTTTTAAAACTCCCTCTCCATTTTTAACTCATCTGGAGAAGTTTTTTCTTTTTTAAATTTATTTAAATGCTGACTCCTTGTTATTTGAGATTCTGATTCAGTAGATCTGGGATCTGGCTGAGAATATTCATTTGAATAACACAAATTCTAATGTAGATGGCTTGCTGTATGACCACCTTTGAGAATCTCTAATTGCCCTCCACAATCTTGACTAACCTGCCCCCTACTCACTCATCATCTCTCTCCCTCTCCTCCCTCTCCCTCCTTCCCTCTGTCACAAACACACCCAAGATCTGTATTCTCTCAAAGGGTAAAGTATCATTGTTCTTTCCTCTAGTCCCTAAATTGGTTCTCTAGTGCATCACATTACAACTGTAATGTGCAATTGAACACCCAAGATTCTTGTTAAAATGCAGATTCTGAATCTGTCTGGGGTACAGGCTAAGATTTCTAAAAAAAACCCCAGACACTGCTGAAGCCACTGGTCTGAAGACCACACTCTCAAAGCAAGGATCCAGGAGTTGATTATTCATAGGATAAATATATTTCCTTCAAGTTGCAGCTGCCCTGGCTCAATAAGCCATTCTTGTCTCCTCCAGAAAGATTTCTCTGACTGCAGCTCTCCCCGGGCTCTCCTTTTTGCGGACTGTAAGTGTTTAATAACTGACTGCTGATGGAAGCAGGGGATGTGGTGCATGCCTGATTCCTATCTTCACTCACCCACATCTACCTGGGGGAACAATCTCTGCTGACTGACTGGGAGATAATATTACCTTACATTCTGGAGCATGTACTGTGTGCCAGGCACCTCACTAAGTGTTTTACATGAATTGTTTCCATCCCTTTACTACTCTCATTTTACAAGGCAAATCTCCTGTTTAAAAAAACTATACTCCAATAAAAGTTAATTAAAAAAAAAAAAGATGGCAAGTCTCCTGTTAAACGCTAGCACTACAGCCCACAACAGTACCGCCCCCTAGTGGGTATTTTGGAAATTTACAGATGCTTTAATTGAGTCTAACAACAAGGGGCAGAGGGAAGTGGCATTTAAGTGGAGGGTGGAGGAGGTTGCAGGACCTGCCAGGCCAGGATTTTGCAGCACAGTGATTGTTTGTGTCCTGCACGGGCTTCATATGTCAGATTAGACTTTTGGGGCAGTTAAAATATGCTTCTATTACATTAGAACTTCAACTGTTTTCCATATAAACAAAATATTTTTGCACCACTTGAATACACAGTGCATTTTCTGTAAATGCAACTACTGTATAAATCTAGGGAAGACTACTTTGTTCACTGTTTTGAAAAACCAGGACAACGACACCAGTCCCACTCATGGCTTGTGAGTCAGCAATCAATATATCAGCACCTGTCAAATGTGTACCTGTCACAGGCCCAGTAATTCCAAACATATATCTAAATATTTTTATTTAGCTCTAACCTCAAAATGTCAAAAATAAAGAAAAAGTGTTAATAATATACCAGAGTCTTGTCTTACTGCTCTTAAATTTAAATGGGTATAAATACCTAACTACAGAGTTTTGTGAAGAGAATGCACTGGCCATAGCAAACACCCTCTTCCAACAGCACAAGAGACAACTCTACACATGGATATCACCAGATGGTCACTACAGAAATCAGATTGATTATATTCTTTGCAGCCAAAGATGGAGAAGCTCTATATGGTCAGCAAAAACAAGACCGGAACCAGACTGTGGCTCAGATCATGAACTCTTTATTGCCAAATTCAGACTTAAAGAAAGTAGGGGAAACCACTAGACCATTCAGGTATGACCTAAATCAAATCCCTTACGATTATACAGTGGAAGTGAGAAATAGCTTGAAAGGATTAGGTCTAATAGAGTACCTGAAGAACTATGGATTGAGGTTCATGACATTGTACAGGAGGCAGTGATCAAAACCATCCCCAAGAAAAACAAATGTAAAAAGGCAAAATGGTTATCTGAAGAGGCCTTATAAATAGCTGAGAAAGGAAGAGAAGTGAAAGGCATAGGAGGAAAGGAAAGATACACCCATCTGAATGCAGAGTTCCAAATAGCAAGGAGAGATAAGAAAGCCTTCCTCAGTGATCAATGCAAAGAAATAAAGGAAAATATTAGAATGGGAAAGACTAGAGATCTCTTCAAGAAAACTAGAGATACCAAGGGAATATTTTATGCAAAGATGGGCACAATAAAGGACAGAAATGTTATGAACCTAACAGAAGCAGAAGATATTAAGAAGAGGTGGCAAGAATACACAGAAGAACTATACAGAAAAGATCTTCATGACTCAGATAACCATGATGGTGTGATCGCTCACCTAGAGCCAGACACCTTGGAGTGCAAAGTCAAGTGGGCCTTAGGAAGCATCACTATGAACAAAGCTAATGGAGGTGATGAAATTTCAGCTGAGCTATTTCAAATCCTAAAAGGTGATGCTGTGAAAGTGCTGCACTCCATATGCCAGCCAGTTTGGAAAACTCTGCAGTGGCCACAGGACTGGAAGGGTAATGCCAAAGAAAGTTCAAACTACTGTACAACTGCACTCATTTCATATGCTAGCAAAGTAATGCTCAAAATTCTCCAAGCCAGGCTTCAACAGTATGTGAACTGTGAACTTCTAGATGTTCAAGCTAGTTTTAGAAAAGGCAGAGGAACCAGAAACCAAATTGCCAACATCCATTGGAACATAGAAAAAACAAGAGAATTCCAGAAAAACAGCTGTTTTTGCTTCATTGACTAAAGCCTTTGACTGTGTGGATCATAACAAACTGTAGAAAATTCTTAAAGAGATGGGAATACCAGACCACCTTACCTGCCTCCTGAGAAACCTATATGCAGGTCAAGAAGCAACTGGACATAGAACAACGAACTGGTTCCAAACTGGGAAAGGAGTACATCAGGGCTGTATACTGTTGAAGGAGGAAAGGAACAGGCTGAGCTGACACCATCTTGAAAAAGAAGGAAATTCCATCTTACATTCCCAGTGAACTTTGGACTATGTCCCTGGTAGCAATGGAGATCACATACCTACGGCCGAACAGGCCTCCTGGACTGATAGACACCAGATTCCATACTAAGATTTCCCTTCGCCATAAAGAATGTAATAATCCCCTATGTAGTCAATCACCTTTGCAATCTTTATGGCACCCACTGGTGTGGGTTACAATGTATAACCAGCTGACCCTTCTGATTATGAATCATGCTATAACCTGATTGTATCTCCCTTTAACATTTTCCAGTCTAGATTTAAGGAATTTGGGGGTGTGGACTTGAGAACTTACACCTAAGGTATATAAGGTTTTCACAAAAGTTGGTTGGGGTCCCTGGCTAAAGAAGAAACTCTGCCTCAGACCCGCCGATGTAATAAACTTCACTCCACTATCCACGCTGTCCTGAGTGAGTCTGTTTCCCAGAGAGTTTGGCTATAACACTGTCACCCTGCTTATTTAACTTAAATGCAGAGTACATCATGTGAAATGTCGGGCTAGATGAAGCATAAGCCAGAATCAAGATTGCCGGGAGAAATATCAATAACCTCAGATATGCAGATGACACCACCCTTATGGCAGAAAGCAAAGAGGAACTAAAGAGCCTCTTGATGAAGGCGAGAGAAGACAGTGAAAAAGCTGGCTTAAAACTCAACATTCAGAAAACGAAGATCATGGCAACCAGTCCCATAGCTTCATGACAAACAGAGGAGGAAACAATGGAAACAGTGATAGACTTTATTTTCTTGGATTCCAAAATCACTGCAGATGGCGACTGCATCCATGAAATTAAAAGACGCTTGTTCCTTGGAAGAAAAGCTGTGACAAACGTAGACAGTATATTAAAAAGCCGAGACATAACTTTGCCGACAAAGGTCTGTCTGGTCAAAGCTATGGTTTTTCTAGAAGTTATGTATGGATGTGAGAGTTGAACCATAAAGAAGGCTGAGCACTGAAGAACTGATGCTTCTGAGTTGTGGTGTTAGAGAAGACTCTTGAGAGTCCCTTGGACTGCAAGGAGATCAACCAGTCAATCCTAAAGAAAATCAACCCTGAATATTCATTGAAGAGATTGATGCTGAAGCAGATGCTCCAATACTTTGGCCCCCTGATGCGAAGAGCTGACTCATTAGAAAAGACCCTGATGCTGGAAAACATTGAAGGCAGGAGAAGCGGATCACAGAGGACAAGATGGTTAGATGGTATCACTGACTCAATGGACATGATTTTGAGCAAGATCCAGGAGATGGTGATGGACAGGGAAACCTGGGGTGCTGCAGTCCATGGGGTCACAAAGAGTCGTACACGACTGAGCAACTGAACCGAACTGATCTAACTACGATGTTATGACTTCTGATGCAGATATGAGCATTTACAAAAGCAAATACATGTTAAATATTGTTTTACTTCTTTGTTATAATTTGTCATTATATTGATGTTAAACTATGTGTGGAGGTACCATGCATTCTATTTCATGATCAAAATGGTGACTAATACAAAATAACTTATAATAATATAATAATTTAACTTATATGCAGAGTACATCATGAGAAATGCTGGGCTGGAGGAAGCACAAGCTGGAATCAAGATTGCTGGGAGAAATACCTCAGATATGCAGATGACACTACCCTTATGGCAGAAAGTGAAGAAGAACTGAAGAGCCTCTTGATGAAAATGAAAAAGGAGAGTGAAAAAGTTGGCTTAAAGCTCAACATTCAGAAAACTAAGATCATGGCATCCAGTCCCATCACTTCATGGGAAATAGATGGGGAAACAGTGGAAACAGTGGCTGACTTTATTTTTCTGGGCTCCAAAATCACTGTAGATGGTGATTGCAGCCATGAAATTAAAAGACTCATACTCCTTGGAAGGAAAGTTATGACCAAACTAGATAGCATATTAAAAAGCAGAGACATTACTTTGTCAACAAAGGTCCGTCTAGTCAAGGCTATGGTTTTTCCAGTAGTCATGTATGGATGTGAGTGTTGGACTATAAAGAAAGCTGAGTGCCGAAGAATTGGTGCTTTTTAACTGTGGTGCTGGAGAAGACTCTTGAGAGTCCCTTGGACTGCAAGGAGATCCAACCAGTCCATCCTAAAGGAAATCAGTCCTGGGTGTTCATTGGAAGGACTGATGTTGAAGCTGAAACTCCAATATTTTGGCCACCTGATGTGAAGAGCTGACTTATTTGAAAAGACCCTGATGTTGGGAAAGATTGAGGGCAGGAGGAGAAGGGGATGACAGAGGATGAGATGGTTAGATGGCATCACCGACTCAATGGACGTGAGTTTGGGTAAATTCCGGGAGTTGGTGATGGACAGGAAGGCCTGGCATGCTGCGGTTCATGGGGTCGCAAAGAGTCAGACATGACTGAGTGACTGAACTGAACTGAACTGTTATAAAAGGGAAGGCTTAACTGTCACAGCCAAGAGGAACCTAAGGAGACATGACAATTAAGTGTATTATTTCCTAGATGGGAACCTGGGACAGAAAAAGAATATTAGGTTAAATTCTAAAACATCTGAACAACTGGGGCCTTAGTTAATAATAATGTATCAATTTGTTGTTGTTCAGTCACTAAATTGTGTCCAATTATTTGTGACCCTATGGACTGTAGCATGCTAGCCTCCTCTGTCCTCTACTGTCTCCTGGAGTCTGCTCAAATTCATATCCAAATGTATCAGTTATACTTCACTAATTAAAGCAATGTACCATGCTAACATAAGACATCAATAATAGGGGAAACAGAGTACAGGATTTATAGCAACTTGCTATACTATCTTCTCATTTTTCCTGCAATCTATCCAAAAAAAAAAAAATCTATCCTAAAAAGTAAAGTCTACTTTAAAAAAAAAATAAAATTAAGTCAGGGGAGATGAGAAGGCTTGAGTCTGAGAGGTAGACATCCTAACCTTAAATTTTCCCCATTGCTGAAGCGAAACCATGGAAAGACAAAGTACATGAGGTACTTTAATAATACTTTAAAGTTTCTTGGAAATTTTAATAGGGTCATCAGGAGTACAATGTTCATGAATAATGGTGAGAAAGGATTTTGTTGTTCGACTCTTTGCAACACCATGGACTGCAGAATGCAGGCTTCCTGTTCTTCACCGTGTCCCATAGTGTGCTCAAACTCATGTCCATTGAGTCAGTGATGCCATCCAACCAACTCATCCTCTGTAGTTCCCTTCTCCTCCCGCCTTCAATCTTTCCCAGCAGCAGGGTCTTTTCCAATGAGTCAGTTTTTCACATCAGGTGGCCAAAATATTGGAGCTTCAGCTTCAGCATCAGTCCTTCCAATGAATATTCAGGACTCATTTCCTTTAGGATTGACTGGTTTGATCTCCTTGCAGCCCAAGGGATTCTCAATAGTCTTCTCCAACACCACATTTTGAAAGCATCAATTCTTTGGTACTCAGCCAAGAATTAAACTAATAGTCACAATTTTAATCCAGTTCCACTAGCTTTTCCTGGGACTTGTTAGTATATTTAAGAATTTTGGAAGTTTTGTGAATTTTGTGAAATCTCAAATTCTTAAAACAGGGCTTCCACCAGGACACTCTGGAAAGTCACATTTGGGTAAAAGCACATGAACCTGACTACTGAAATACACAGATTGAGTGGTATCTTTTTTTGTTATTTATTCCCTTTTACATGTTCAATACAGGTATGCCTCATTTGGGGGCTTTTCTGGTGGCTCAGATGGTAAAGAATCTGCCTGGAATGCAGGAGACCTGGATTTGATCCCTGGGTCAGGAAGATCCCCTGGAGAAGAGAATAGCAACCCGCTCCAATATTCTTGCCTGGAGAATCCCACAGAGAGAGGTGCCTGGCAGGCTACAGTCCATGGGATGGAAAAGAGTCTGACACAACTGAGTGACTTTCACATCACATACCTCATTTGATTGTAGATAGCATTTTTTAAAAAACTGAAGGTTTGTGGAAATCCTGCATTTAGCAAGTCTGCATGTATGTGCATGCTAAGTCACTTCAGCTCTTCACAGCTATGGACCGTAGCCAGCCAGGCTCCTCTGTCCATAGGATTCTCCAGGCAAAAATACTGGAGTGGGTTGCCATGCCCTCCTCCAGGGGATCTTCCCGACCCAGGAATCAAACCCATGTCTCTTAAGTGTCCTGCATTGGCAGGCAGGCTCTTTACCACTAGCACCACCTGGGAAGCCCATTCACCAAGTCTATTGACATCATTTTGCAAAAGCATTTGCTCATTTGTGTTTCACATTTTTCTAATTCTCAAGATATTTCAAACTTCAAAAATTATTATTATGTTTGTTATGATCTGTGATCAGTAACCTTTGATGTTACCATTGTAATTGTTTTGAGTGAGTGAAGTTACTCAGTCGTGTCTGACTCTTTGCAACCCCATGGACTGTAGCCCGCCAGGCTCCTCCATCCATGGGATTTTCCAGGCAAGAGTAATGGAGTGGGTTGCCATTTCCTTCTCCAGGGGATCTTCCCAACCCAGGGATCAAACCCTGGTCTTCTGCACTGCAGGCAGTCTCTTTACCATCTGGGGCTCCACAAACCAAGCCCACATAAGATGGTGACCTCAACTGATAAATGTGGTGTGTGTTCTGACTGCTCTGTCACCAGCCATCAGGCCAATTAATAACCCTACACTGGCCTCTAAGTGTTCAAACAAAAGGAAGATTCCCACCTCTCTCACTGTAAGTCAAAGACTAGAAATGACTAAGCTTATGAGGAAAGCATTACAAAAGCTGAGATAAGCCAAAAAGCTAGAACTCTCTCCCTAAACAGTTAGCTTCCTTGCAAATACAAAGGAAAAGTTCTTGAAGGAACTAAGTGTTACTCCAGGGAACACATGAATGTTTAGAAAGCAAAACAGCCTTACTGCTGATATGAAAAAAGTTTCAGTGATCTGGATAGAGAATCAGACCAAACACAATATTCCCTTAAGCCAAAGCCGCACTCAGAACAAAGCCCTAATTCTCTTCAATGCAATGAAGGTTAAGAGAGGTAAGGAAGGTGCATAAGAAAAGTTTGAAGCCAGATCCCTAATCCTAGGTATTTATGCAAGAAAGAGAAGAAAGGACAAGAAGCCCCAAAAAACAAAGCAGGCAATAAGAGCCTCAGCTGCAGTTGCCTCTGGTACAGCCACTTGCTAAGGTCATGACTTCTAAGGATATGGCAGGAAAGAGTCCACTTAGCCCTTACTACCCTGTAAAGCTGGTATTAACAGTATTTCCATCTTAGAGATAAAGTTAAGTACCATTGCTAATGAACCCAGGAGTGGAGCTCCCTGAGCCCTGCTCTTAATCAATACACTGTTTGGCTGCTATTGTTGTTGTTGCTAATTTGTGTCCAACTCTGCAACCCCATGGACTGTAACCCACCAGGCTTCTCTGACCATGGAATTTTCCAGGCAAGAATACTGGAGCAGGTTGCCATTTCCTTCCCCAGGGAATCTTCCTGACCCAGGGATCAAACCCACATCTCCTGCATTGGCAGGCAAATTTTTTTACCACTGAGTCACAAGGGAAGCCTACTTTTAAGGGACTTAAAAGAATGGTCTAGACCTGCATCCCTACCTTTGACATCTGCTCTTAAGCAATGCATCTTAACTCTATCTGCATGTTATAATCTTCAGGGCTAGAGTGACCGACTTGCCCTCATTTGCTAAGGATATTTCTGGTCTTAACATTAAAGGAAAAAAAAAAAAACAGTTCTAGGAAAAATGGGACAGTAAGGATATACTTTAGAATCCTAAGGTCCAAATCAACTCCCTGATCAATTGGAACAGAAGCACTAAGGGTGGGACCTAGGCATGAGTGTTTTTGGAAGACCCCCAGGTTATTCCAACGTGTAGCCAAGTTGAGAAAGCACTTCTCCAGGAAAGTGCTTCTTAACTTAGAATGTGCACAAGAACCACCTGGTGATCTTGGTAAGTTGCAGATTTCAATTCAATCGGCCTGGTATGGGGCCCAGTTTTCTGCATTTCTAACCAACTCCTAGGTGATGCCAATACTGGCATATGACCCACCCTCTGAATAGAAAGGGTCAAGGGTCTGGAATGCATGAGCAGTAGGTTTGGTTTCTACTACAAAAGACACAATATAGTCAGGAATGGGGGACATATGGGGAAAAAACTGACAAAAGGGAAAAAAATCAAATCAACAAAACATGAGTAACTAGTAATACAGTACAGAGAGGGAGCAGGACCTAGGGCATTACCCTCTGGGATTCACCTCAACACACACACAGTGGTCATTCAACACAGAGAAAATGGCAATCTGGACGAGTTTCAGGGGGATGAATACTAATAGTGATACATAGAGGGGCATCCCAGGAAAGGGCTTCCCCAGTAACTCAACACTCAAGAATCTGCCTGCCATGCAGGAGACGTGGGTTCCATCCCTGGGTTGGGACGATGCCTTGGAGGAGGGCATGGCTACCCACTCTAATGCCTAGAGAATGCCATGGACAGAGGAGCCTGGCGGGCTACAGTCCATACAGTCACAAAAAAGTTGGATACAACTGAAACGACTTAGCGCACACACACTGTCTGATTCCACTGCTGCTGCTGCTGCTGCTGCTGCTAAGTCACTTCAGTCGTGTCCGACTCTGTGCGACCCCATAGACAGCAGCCCACCAGGCTCCCCTGTCCCTGGGATTCTCCAGGCAAGAACACTGGAATGGGTTCTGATTCCACTGTCTCATGCTAATTCCTTTCAGTTCAGTTCAGTTGCTCAGTCGTGTCCAACTTTCTTTGACCCCATGGACTGCAGCACGCCAGGCTTCCCTGTCCATCACCAACTCCTGGAGCTTGCTCAAACTCATGTCCATCAAGTCGCTGATGCCATCCAACCATCTCATGCTCTGTAGTCCCCTTCTCCTCCTGCCCTCAATCTTTCCCAGCATCAGGGTCTTTTCCAATGAATCAGTTTTTCACATCAGGCCAAAGTATTGGAGCTTCAGCTTCAGCATCATTCCTTCCAATGAATATTCAGAACTGATTTACTTTAGGATTGACTGGTTTGATCTCCTTGCAGTCCAAGGGACTCTCAAGAGTCTTCTCCAACACAGCAACTCAAATGCATCAATTCTTCAGTGCTCAGCCTTCTTTATGGTCGAACTCTCACATCCATACATAGCTAATTCCCTAGCCAGGTATTTATACCTTGCCTGTTTGTGGGAATTTTCTGAGGCCTACCTATGTCACCAGAATATTCAGAGCTTCCCTGGTAGCTCTGACAGTAAAGAATCTGCCTGCAATATGGGAGACCTGGGTTTTATACCTGGGTCTGGAAGATCCCCTGGAGAAGAGAATGGCTACCCACTCCAGTATTCTTGCCTGGAGAATTCTATGGACAGAAGAGCCTGGTGAGCTATATATAGTCCATGGGGTCGCAAAGAGTGGGACATGACTGAGCGACTAACACTTTCACTTCATCGCAGGAAAGGGCAAATATAGGCATGAAGATTCTGTGATAAAATTAGCTCAAACTGTATAAATGTATACAGACCCACAATTCTCTCCATATAGTGCTTACCTAGGGGAGGAAGGGGGTTGGAGTGAGGACGAAGACAGGCCCTGTTAAACAGGCTTCTGGCGTGGCTGGGGAAGTTCTAGTTTTTGACCTGGGGAGCACTTGCTTTATAGTAATTTGCTACACCACACTGTGTGTGTGTGTGTGTGTGTGTGTGTGTGTGTGTGTGTGTGGTTTGCAATGTGTGTGTTTTATTTTGCAATCAAATATTTATAAAAATTCTCTCCAGAATAACCATCTAGATTGTGAGGGTAGGTCTTCCTTGGCAGAAGCAGATTGTACTGTACTGAACCCCATCAGAAGTTGCCAAGGGACACTCAGCAGGACTAATGAGACATCGCAGCTCAGTGGGCCATCAAAGATAGGGAGGAAGAGGGGATTAAAAAGAATGGAGTACAAAGGGGAAAACGGAGTCATATAAACAAAAGAAAAAAGAAAAAAAAACACTGTTGCATTTTCTTTTGCTAATGTAAAAAGTAAAAGTTATGGTGTCTCAGTTCAGTTCAGTCGCTCAGTCATGTCCGACTCTTTGCGACCCCATGAATCACAGCACGCCAAGCCTCCCTGTCCATCACCAACTCCCGGAGTTCACTCAGACTCACGTCCATGAAGTCAGCGATGCCATCCAGCCATCTCATCCTCTGTCGTCCCTTTTTCCTCCTGCTCCCAATCCCTCCCAGCATCAGAGTCTTTTCCAATGAGTCAACTCTTCGCATGAGGTGGCCAAAGTACTGGAGTTTCAGCTTTAGCATCAGTCCTTCCAAAGAAATCCCAGGGCTGATCTCCTTAAGAATGGACTGGTTGGATCTCCTTGCAGTCCAGGGGACTCTCAAGAGTCTTCTCCAACACCACAGTTCAGAAGCATCAATTCTTCGGCGCTCAGCTTTCTTCGGTGCTACTTTCCCCCAATTCTCCTCTCATCTCCGCAGAGCCCTGAGATGCAACCCCCCAAGTCAATAAAGGTAGGTTGAAGATTCTCAGGTTTTCGGGGGGAAAGATAACATGTTCTGCCTTGGACATGCTGAGTTTGGAGAATTACAGCTCCATCCACTGTCAGCTTGAGCCAGCCTCCTAAAAACCTCTCCTCTTGACTTCACTCTTGCTCACACCTTACAAGCAGCAGGTAATTGTTGACTGACCTCTTCCACCTTCTTGACATTCATTATATCAGACCTACCTTTTCTATCAGGCTCCTGTTGTTTTATTGCAGGCCCCCACCATCTCTTGCCTGTATCATCGCAGTGGTCTCCCTGCCAATGTGTCTTCCTCTGGTCCAACTCCCTCCACCTTCTGTTATACAGCGCTTTTTCCAAAAAGTTACTCTGACCATGCTGCTCCTCTGCTACTGTTTATAGAATAAAGGTTTTAAAAATCTGTTTGGTTGGTAGGGAAAGCCGTCTTCATCTGGGTCCTGCTGCTGTTCTCTCACGACTCTCCCCATTCCTCTAGTCCCTGTCTCTTCAACTAAGCAAAATCTCCTTGGTTTCCCAAACTTGCCTGGATAATTCATTCACACCTCTGTGCTCTTGCCTTTGTGATTCTCTCTTCCTGGAAGAGCTTTCTAGACACTCTCTCAATCCCAGCCAAATACAGGCACACCCAGTTACCCTCTGTTCTTTCTACAGTTCCATTCTCTGCACGCCTTTCCTGATACACCCACCTGCTAAGGTGTTCTAATCGTTCCTCCTGTTTCTCTCCCACTATTCATAAGCTATCCATACTTCTGTTATAGCCTGAATAACACTTTATTTCTCTAATTTTGTTTATACACCTACTTCTCTCTGCTTGATGGGAAATTTCTCAAGGCAAGAACACAGTTTTTTCATCCTAGTGTTTTAGGCATTTATCACAATGCATGCAGAGAGGTTTTTTTTTTAAGTGTTGAAGAAATAAATGAATAAATTCAGCTACTCCCATAACAAGCACTTGTGAAAGCTGCTCAGTCGTGTCCAACTCTTTGCAACATCATGGACTGACTATACAGTCCATGGAATTCTCCAGTCCAGAATATGGAGTGGGTAGCCTTTCCCTTCTCCAGGGGATCTTCCCAACCCAGGGATTGAACCCAGTGATCTGTCATTCCAGGTGGATTCCTTACCAACTAAGCTATCAGGGAAGCCCTATATCAAGCATTAGTTAACTGCTAAAATAAGGGGGAAAAAACATAGCATTTGTACCATCCCCTTAAATGATGGCAGACACCCCCTCGCACCTAGGTCTCAATGGCAGATGCTTTTGAATTTACATGGTTTTAAACTTGGCAGAACCTCTTCCTGAAAGTCTGCATTGTTTTTATGTAAATCTTTTACTGAAGTTTAACATATTGCTTTGGCCAAAAAGGTCATTCTGGTTTTTCTGTAAAATATTGTGGGAAAACCTGAACGACCTTTTGGATCAAACCATTACATGTAGGAGAGTACATAAATCCTAAGGTGAAAGCTCAGTTTTCACAAAGCAAACTCCCACATGGAGCCAATTCAATAAACAGAATATTATCAGTCCCCTCAAAGTTTCACCACTGTCTGCCATCAGCCACACAGTTTATGGTTCAGTGGTTAGGACTCTGCACTGGATGAATCACAAGCTGGAATCAAGATTGTCAAGAAAAATATCAGCAACCTCAGATAAGCAGATGATACCACTCTAGTTGTAGAAAGGGAAGATGAACTAAAAAGCCTCTTGATGAGGGTGAAAGAGGGAAAACTAAGAAAACTAAGATCATGGCATCTGGTCCCATCAGTTCATGGCAAATAGATGGGGAAAAAGTGGAAACAGTGACAGATTATTTTCTTGGGCTCAAAATCACTGTGGACAGTGACTTCAGCTATTAAATGAAAAGGACACTTGCTCCTTGGAAGAAAAGCTATGACAAACCTAGACAGTATATTAAAAAGCAGAGATATCACTTTTCCAACAGAGGTCCATCTAGTCAAAGCTATGGTTTTTCCAGTAGTCATGTATAGATGTGAGAGCTGGGCCATAAAGAAAGCTGAGTGTTGAAGAACTGATGCTTTCTAATTGTGCCGGAGAAGAATCTTGAGAGTTCCTTGGACCTCATGGAGATCAAACCAGTCAATCGTAAAGGAAATTAGTCCTGAATATTCATTGGAAAGACTGATGCTGAAGCTAAAGCTGCAATGCTTTGCAAAGAGCCAACTCTTTGGAAAAGAACCTGATGCTGAGAAAGACTGAGGGCAAAAGAAGAAGGGGGCAACAGAGGATGAGATGGCATCACTGACTCAAAGGACATGAGTCTGAGCAAACGCCAGGAGAGAGTGAAGGAAGGGCAGCCTGGCACGCTGCAGTACATGGGGTTGCAAAGAGTCAACACAGCTACTTACAGTGTGTAAGTTTCAGGTGTACAGTGAAGTGATTCAGTTAGACACAGAAGCTACGCTTTTTGGTTTGTTTGGTTTTGACTGTGTCAAGTGGCATGTGGGATCTTTGTTTCTTGACCAGAGATTGGCCCCACGCCCCCTGCAGTGGAAGTGCAGAGTCTTAACCAGTGGAACGCCAGGGAAGTCCCCATGGCATGTGGATTCTTTGAGGTTAAAGTAATGGAGACTCTGTGGGGTCAAGAGAAACTTTACCCTCCCTTAACTACCTAGAAGAATTTGTTTGTTTATTTTTGACTGCACCGTGTAGCTTGTGGGATCTTAGCTCCCCAATCAGGGACTAAAAAGGCATTTGGCAGTGAAAGCACTGAGTCCTAACCACTGGTCAGCCAGGGAATTCCCTAGAAGAATTTAAATTGGAGATCTTTCCCAAACTGAGTATCATCATCTGAGTGACCCATCTGTATGAGAGTGCAAACAGGTAATCACCCACCATCTGCTCCCCTTCTTATCGTCCTGTGAATGACACTCCCGTCCTCAGAAGCTCCAGAACCTACCCTATTCCTCAGCTCAGGATAGCCATATCCCTCATTTTACCTTTCTATCTTTGAATCTCCCATGTATGTGGGGTTCCTGGATGTGCAAAATTTATTTTTTCTTGTATTAATCTGTCTCATATCCATTTGATTATTAGACCAGCCAAAAGAACCATTGAAGGGTAGAGGAAAATTCCTTCTCCCCAACACTGCCAAAAGGGCCACACGCTTCTTCAAAAAGGGGAGAAGGGAGGGAAAGAAAAGCAAGACAGAGAGAAACTCAACAACCATGGAGTGAACATCACAGGCTTCATTCTGATCAGACCAAATCTGGCCACATGCTTATTTATGAACACACCATTGAGGCCTGGGGAATGCCAAGTGTTGATTGGGTCAATTCCCATCCCTGATTTCAACCTTTATGGCAGAAAGTATGAAATTGTCCTAGCTGGCTCCATGAATAGGGCCAATTTCTAGAGGTGGACATGGGGTCCTTTCCATTCAAACTCAAGTCACTATACAATGGGGCATGCCACCATGGATGGATGCTAGGGAGGACACCATATTATTCACTACAGTGAACATCCTTTAAAAAAAATCCTTTGAGTCTTTTTTTATTTTTTTGGTCTAAACATACACTCATCTATACATAAACTTACCTAATTTTAAAATAAAATGGGAAAATCAACTAAAAAGAAAAAAATGGGATCACAGTATTCTATACACATTATTCTGCAACTTCATATGCATATAAATCTACCTCAGGTTTAAAATTATAGGATATTCTATCATACAGGTAAGCAATAATTTATTTAACCATTTCTTTTATTGGTAAACATTTAAACTGTTTTAAACATTTCTTTTACAAAAATTCTATGTTGACCATTTCATTCTGAACAATTTCATAAACTGAAGATGTAATTTTTTAAAATTTATTTGTTTTTAATTGGAGGATAATTACAATGTTGTGTTGGTTTCTTCCATACATCAACATGAATCAGTCATAATTTTTGAAAGCTATTTTTAAGTGATTTTTATAAACACAAGAGGACACAGTGTTCTTTAAAGTCAGCAGGTACATCTCTACCAGTCTCTATCCAAAGAACAATTTCCTTTTCTTTTATCATTTTGTTTAATATAGATATGAGCTATACTGCCTCTGTCAAGGGTATAGTAAATATTTCATTGTTGATTTATATTGAAAGGAAATAAAAGTCAGATGCAGAAATAGAGTTCAGACTGGGAGATGTAAAACTGTTATTGGACCAAAGAGGAACCTGAAATTGATGAAACTGGAGGATTGAAATGAAGCCCAGGAGTTACCCAGCCATCCCCCTGCCTTCACACCAGAATCTATTCAAACACACCCAGACACTTTGCTAGAAGGTTAGTTGGAAGGGATTTGAAGTCTTAATACAAAATATTTGATATAAATACAAAGAAATTTCCTTCCCATTGCCATCAACCATAAGCACAATTTTTTGTCCTCTCCTCCATAATATTTTTCTAGTTTTTTTAATCATAACTCTGTCCCTTTTATTCATGACCCTGATGCGTTGACTCAGTCTCTGAATGAGGTCTCCCAGTGATCTGCTCCTTTCTGTCAGAGGCTTTCTGAGGTGTAATCTAAAACCCTCTTGCTATATCTCAGGCCTGTGTTCTCTCAGCCTGCCTTTGAGAAAAAGGATCTATTTCTGTGCTCTCATTTCTTATGGGTGTCAGAGCCTATCAGTCTTCCTCTCCCTTTCCAGCTCTGAGATGCCTGTTACAGGTTGCCTGTGTTGCCCCAAAATTGATTTGTTGAAGACTTAAGTCCCAGTACTTCAGAATGTGACTGGAGGTGGGGGCCTTTAAAGAGGTAATTAAGTTAGGGTGGACCCAAGACACAGGAGACATCCCTGGGTCTGGAAGATTCCCTGGAGGATGAAATGGCTACTCACTGCAGTGTTCTTCCCTGAAAAATCCCATGGACAGAGGAGCCTGGCAAGCTACAGTCCAAGGGGTGGCAAAAGGTCAGACATGACTGAGCAACTGAACAATCACGCATGGACCTGAATTTAATATGACCAGGCACTTACGAGAACAGAAGGTTAGGACACACACACATACACACACAGAGGGAAGACCATGTAAAGATACAGGGAAAAGGCAGTCATCTACAAGCCAAAGAGAAGGGCCTGAGAAGAAACCAACCCCACCGACACTTTGATCTTAGACTTCCAGCCTCTAGTACTGAGAGAAGACGAATGTCTGTTGTTTAAGCCAACCAGTCTGTGGTTCTTTGTTATGGCAGCCCAACTAATGAATACAATCCCCAAGCCCAAGCATGCGATGGAAACTCCTGGCTGGACCGGATGGAGCTCCCTTGACCTTCCATCCCTGTCTGGGTGATCCCTGGGTCCCTTCTCCCTTGTGTCCTCTTGGACTTCTGATGGCAGTGCTCCCAGGAGCAGGAAGACCTCTGCTCCTCCCAGGTTCTGTTGGCTACCACTCTTACTATCCCACAGAGTGCTTTTCCAACCTTGGAGCACTAAGAGTCACTGTTTTGTGAATGCAGAGTCCCAGATCAGGACTCCAGAGACTCAGATTCACTCTTGAGTGATGGGGCTAGGAGGTTATACTTCTAATAAATGCTCCCAGGTAATTCTAAGAAACCCCATCAAAGATATTTCCTCTCCCCTATCTCTCTAACCCAGTGGTCTTCCCCCCTTGACTGCCCATTACAGTCACTGGGGGAACTTAAGAAACCTATGGCCAAGCCTACCCAAGATAATCTAAGTTAATTAATTTGGGGTAGAGCCTTGACATAAGTGTCTTTTTAAAATTTGTTTAGGTGATTTCTATGCAGTCAAAGGCAGAATGACTGGTCCAGGCCCATGGCCATTTTCCTAAGGTCTGGCCACTGTCATAGTCACCAGAATTGAGCAAGAGCCTCCTAATGTCTCCCACCCAACTCACTCTCCACAATGCAGTCTGAGAAACAGCTTGAAAACATGAGTTAAGGGAATTCCCTGGTAGTCCAGGAGTTGGGACCTGGAGCTCTCATTGCCGGGGCCCTGGGTTTGATCCTTGATTGGGGAACTAAAATCCTACAAGCCACCTGGCTCTACACACACACACACCCCAAAGAAAAGAAATGAGTCTAGTCATGTCTTTCCCCAGTGAAAAGTCCATCAGCAGCTCCTCGTTATGTCGGGTTAGTATTTCCTAGCTCCTTAGCCTGACAACCAAAGCACTCCATGTTCTGACCCCGAAGGGCCTCTCCCCACTCAGTGCCTAAACTCCAGCCACACTCACATCTTGGGTTCCCCCAAATCACCATGTTCCCTCACCACTCTGCCTTTACCCTTGCTTTCCCACTGCCTGGAATTTGTTTCCATCTGGCTAATGCCCTCAGCTCAGTGGTGATGTGGCCTGGGAAACTTTCTCTAACACTCTCCCCATGGCAAGGCTGGGAGATGAGCCTCCTTTTCGGAAGCCCACCAGTGCCTGCCTCTATCAGAGCATGTGTGACACCGTATTGGAATTGCTTCTTGTCTGTCACTTTCACCTGACTGTGAACATCTTTCCTTTCAACCCCTCTGGGTCTAACACAGTGTACAGGTACATAGGAGGGCTTGGTGAACATTGTTTGAATAAACAAATGAATGAATGCCTTGCCCTCTCCCAGCTATCCCCTGTGCCCCCTGTTTGCTCTCTCAAACCCATCCACAAACAGGTTGTCTTCCTCAGTTCTGCTCAAATCTCAGGCTAACTATTTGCCCCAGGGCTCATCCCAGCCCAGCACTAGAAGTGCGAACAGGTAACAGAATCAGGGATACTCTGGGACAAGAATTTTCCAGTCTTTAATACTCATATGTTGTTGTTGTTATTGTTGCTTAGTTGCTAAGTCGTGTCCAACCCTTTTTTTGACCCCTGGACTGTCCACAAGAGAATTTCTCAGGGAAGAATACTGGAGTGGGTTGCCATTTCCTTCTCCAAGGGATCTTCCCAATTCAAAGATCAAACCCACGTCTCCTACATTGGCAGACGGGTTCTCTACCACTGAGCCACCAGGGAAGCCCCTTAATACTCATGACCACTATAGAAAGTCGTCTTCACATGGCTCCATTTTACAGTGGAGGAAACTGAGGCTCAGAGAAGTTGTGAGTGACTTTCCCACAACCACATAGATGGGGGATAGGGGCTGGGAGCAGTTAGCCAGGACTGAAACCACAGAATCTGATCTGGTACCACAAGCGCCCACCCTTCCATCTGGACCATGTGTACAACCACTGAAAGGAGAGGCAGCTGTGTAGGTGGGAGGGGGAAACAGCTGCCCAAGACTCAGCCTCAGTGACTCAGTTCCCATGAGTGGTCCTTGAGCAGTACCCCTGTCCCATAGCCCTCAGTGTTTCTGCCATTGGTCATGGCATACGCAAATGACCTGTTTGTAATTTGGGTCACCAAATTACAGGGTGACCTGTAATTTGAGGGTGGTGTAATTGGAGCCATCTTCCATCAAATATATGTAGAATGTGTGACCCATAGGGACAAGGGCTTTTGCCCATTTTATTTACTGATGTATCCCAAGGGTCTAGGATAGTAGCTGGCATAAGGTAGTTGTTTAATAAAAATATTCCTTAGGGGGATTCCCTGGTGGTTCAATGGGTAAGAATCCACCCTGCAATGCAGGGGACACAGGTTCCATCCCTGGTCTGGGAAGATTCCACATGCCACAGGGCAGCTAAGCCCACGTGAGGCAACTACTGAGCCCATGTGCCTAGACCCTGTGCTCCACGGCAAGAGAAGCCAGCACAGTGAGAAGTCTGCCCGCTGCAAGAGAGTAGCCTCTGCTCACCGCAACTAGAGAAAGCTGGCACACAGCCTCAAAGACCCAGCACAGCTGACAATAAAATAAATAAATAACATAAATTTTAAAAATATATATGTATATATTCCTTGCCGGGAGAATCCCAGGGACGGGTGAGCCTGGTGGGCTGCCGTCTATGGGGTCGCACAGGGTCGGACACGACTGAAGCGACTTAGCAGCAAGCAGCAGCAGCATTCCTTGGTTTAATGAAAGAAAGAGTGAACAAACAACTACCCTATTAAAAGTACTCAATGTAGGTTTTCTCTGAACTATGCAGGATTTTAGAAGCCAATTCTCCAAGCAACCCATCTATAATGGCTGAAATATTTGTTCTTCTCCTTCGTGATCTATTCTTCCATTTTTCTCATGAAAAGACTGAAAACTGTAAGTACTGATAAGGTAGAAAACAGAAAGATTTTAATAAAAAGCCCCTTAATAGGTTAAAAAAAAAATGTCCTGATTTCATTCCAAAATAGTAATCCCAGCGGCACTCTCTCATGGGACCATGAGGCTTTGTAGCTGTTTATAAACTTGAAAATTGACTTTAATTCATCACCCTGAGCTGTTGCTCATCACCTTGACTCTGACTTTCAAGTCCTGGTCCGACCTTGAGCTCTCATCTGGAGATTCCAACACTGTTGAAACAGGCTTAGATTGTTCTATATCCAAACACAATACATGTAAGAAAGACCTCTTCTATGACTCTTTGATCTAATGGAAATGAAGAGACAAGTGACTGGGTTCTAGTTCACCCTTATCCAGAGCAGTGTGTCTTCATACATCACTAGACCTTGATTTCTTAATATCTGTAAAAGACATTGGGGCTTCCCTGATAGCTCAGTTGATTTAAAAAAAAAAAAAAACAACTCCCTGCAATGCAGAAGACCCCAGTTTGATTCCTGGGTCTGGAAGATCCCATAGAGAAGGGATAGGCTACCCATTCCAGTATTCTTGGGCTTCCCTGATGGCTCAGACAGTAAAAAATCTGCCTGCAGTGCAGAAGATCTGGGTTCAATCCCTGGGTTGGGAAGATCCCCTGGAGAAGGGAACAGCTACCCACTCCAGTATTCTGGCCTGAAGAATTCCATGGACAGGGGAGCCTAGCAGGCTACAGTCGGTGTGGTCACAAAGAGTCGGACATGACTGAGTGACTTTGACTTCTGTGTGAAAGACATAGGTACTTATTGTGCCTAGCCAAAAAGAAAGCCAGACTAATAATTGCGCAAAACTGAGAGAGTTAGATGAGGCCACAGAGGTCATCTAAGTTTGGCTGAGGTTCCATGATACAGATGAGGAATTTTTTTTTTTTTTTTTGGTTGCACCACATAGCATGTGAGATCTTAGTTCCCTGACCAGGGATCAAACCCGAATGCCTTGCCTCACATGTGAGGCTTCCCTAATGGATCAGTGGTGAAGAATCCACCTGCAATGCAGAAGACACTGGAGATCCAGGCTCAATCCCTGGTCAGGAAGACCCCCTAGAGAGGGGCATGGCAACCCTCTCCAGTATTCTTGCCTGGAGAATCCCATGGACAGGGGAGCCTGGCGGGCTACAGTCCATAGGGTCACAAAAAGGCAGACACGACTGAACATCAGTACCACCATCCTCACATGTGAAAACAGAAGGTTCTGGAGAGATACTTTTTTCTCCATTCCCACCAAAAAAAAAAAAAGCCTCATATACCTATCACTCCCTGAAGTCTTTTAATAGGAAACTATATTTTTATTACCCAAATATGTATCTAGCGTCCAAAATCTCCTAGAGAAGAAGATGCAATGTGTCATATTCACATGGAGGCATGTGTAAGTGTTAGTTGCTCAGCTGTGTCCTACTCTTTGTGACTCCATGGACTGTAGGTCCCTCCATCCACGGAATTCTCCAGGCAAAAATACTGGAGTGAGTTGCCATCCCTTCTCCAGGGGATCTTCCTGACCCAGGGATCAAACCCAGGTCTCCCACATTGCAGGCAGTTTCTTTACCATCTGAGCCACCAGGAAAACCCACATGAAGGCATAGGTACAGAACATTCAATCCCCTCCTTAGAAGAGATTTTACTGCAGGGAAGGGCATGGCCACAGGAGATGCAGCCAGGTGATGTGGAGGAGAACAAAGAGGGAAGTTGGTGTGTACTTCCCTGTGTCCCCCAGAACCAGCCAGACCTGGGGTGGCTCATATCTGCAAGAACTCTCATCAGAACTCCCAACCACACAGTGAGAAGATTCCTAAAACTTCTCTGGAGGAATAAACATAGTAGCAAAAACCACAGGAAGACAGAAAGTCCCATGAAGACACCCTTCCTTGCTGGGTTTCAGCAAAGGCCAAAAATATCCCTGAGATATCCCTTTTAGCAAGCTCCTTTCCCGACTTCAGATCCTTGCCTGTTGGAAAGACCTGGGGGAAGATGGCTCTGCTGGGGGATTTCTGGCTGGATCAGATTCTCTAGACCAGGGGTCCCCAACTTCTGGGATCTAATGCCTGGTGATCTGAGGTGAAGCTGATGTAATAATAATAGAGATAAAGTGCACAATAAATTTAATGCTCTTGAATCATCCCAAAACTATTCCCCGTCCCATCTATGAAAAAGCTCTCTTCCATGAAACCTGTTCCTCGTATCAAAAAAAGGTTGAGAACCATTGCACTTAGACATAGTTACATCTTCAGAGCTTCTTTCTAGTTGATCTGCACTCTGATCATTCATTACCCAGGTGCAAGGGCTGGTAATTCTCTCACTGGAAAAACTGGAAGGTTGGAATAAAAGGAATAGGACCCAGAATCAGGAGAAACTGATTTCTGATGTGCTAATTCTCACCTTCTGATGGTGGAGCTGGTGATATGCCCTTGGGAAATCTCGCCTGTCTCCTGGAATGCTTCCTCCTCCAAGTGACATCTAGCTGTGCTCAATGCAGCTGAGAAGTTTTTCAAGTGCAACAGACAGAAATCGATGACAGCCCTGCCCCGGCTTGTGTAACTGGGAAGAACAGGATGTATCATGCATACAGATCCAGGACTGCACCATGTTGTCAGAACCACTGCTTTCTCTCCAGCCACTTCTTGGTGCTGCTGCTCCCTGGATGCTGGCTTAGTCTCCTTGACCTCAGAAGGGATCTTTCCACATAGCAGGGAAGACGGCCCCTCACAGATCCAGGTTCAAATCCTTCCAGCATCTCAGAAGCAGATTTTTCTCTTGGTTTCCAAAAAACAGCCCCAATAAGGGCTCTGATTGGCTGTTATTGGGGCCAATTGGCCTGGCTTGAGCATGCACTCACTTCTGAACAAGTCTCTGCACCCTGAAGGAGACAGTGCACTGGGCCAGCCATGTCATGTGCCCACATGTGGTTGAAATCAGGTGGGGGTGGGGAGGCAAGCTGTGTTATCAGTGGGAAGGACAGGAGGAAAATCATCAGTTCAGTTCAGTTCAGTTCAGTCGCTCAGTCATGTCCAACTCTTTGCGACCCCATGAACCACAGCACACCAGGCCTCCCTGTCCATCACCAACTCCCGAAGTCCACCCAAACCCATGTCCATTAAGTCAGTGATGCCATCCAACCATCTCATCCTCTGTCGACCCCTTCTCCTTCTGCCCTCAATCTTTCCCAGCATCAGGGTCTTTTCAAATGAGTCGGCTCTTCGCATCAGGTGGCCAAAGTATTGGAATTTCAGCTTCAACATCAGTCCCACCATTGAACACCCAGGACTGATCTCCTTTAAGATGGACTGGTTGGATTTCCTTGCAGTCCAAGGGACTCTCAAGAGTCTTCTCCAACACCACAATTCAAAAGCATCAATTCTTCCATGCTCAGCTTTCTTTATAGTCCAACACTCACATCCATACATGACTTGAGCATAGCCTTGACTAGATGGACCTTTGTTGACAAAGTAATGTCTCTGCTTTTTAATATGCTGTCTAGCTTGGTCATAATTTTCCTTCTGAGGAGTAAGTGTCTTTTAATTTCATGGCTGCAATCACCATCTGTAGTGATTTTGGAGCCCAGAAAAATAGTCAGCCACTGTTTCCACTGTTGCCCCATCTATTTGCCACGAAGTGATGGGACCAGATGCCATGATCTTAGTTTTCTGAATGTTGAGCTTTAAGCCAACTTTTTCACTCTCCTCTTTCACTTTCATCAAGAAGCTCTTTAGTTCTTCTTCACTTTCTGCCATAAGCGTGGTGTCATCTGCATATCTGAGGTTATTGATATTTCTCCCGGCAATCTTGATTCCAGCTTGTGCTTCCTCCAGCCCAGCATTTCTCATGATGTACTCTGCATAGAAGTTAAATAAGCAGGGTGACAATATACAGCCTTGACGTACTCCTTTTCTTATTTGAAACCAGTCTGTTGTGTTCCATGTCCAGTTCTGACTGTTGCTTCCTGACCTGCATACAGGTTTCTCAAGAGGCAGGTCAGGTGGTCTGGTATTCTCATCGCTTTCAGAATTTTCCACAGCTTATTGTGATCCACACAGTCAAAGGCTTGGGCATAGTCAATAAAGCAGAAATAGATGTTTTTCTGGAACTCTCTTGCTTTTTCGATGATCCAGCAGATGTTGGCAACTTGATCTCTGGTTCCTCTGCCTTTTCTAAAACCAGCTTGAACATCTGGAAGTTCACAGTTCACGTACTGCTGAAGCCTGGCTTGGAGAGTTTTAAGCATCACTTTACTAGCATGTGAAATGAGTGCAATTGTGTGGTAGCTTGAGCATTCTTTTGCATTGCCTTTCTTTGGGATTGGAATGAAAACTGACCTTTTCCAGTCCTGTGGCCACTGCTGAGTTTTCCAGATTTGCTGGCATATTGAGTGCAGCACTTTCACAGCATCATCTTTCAGGAAAATCATGCCAGCAGATAAAATCCACGACTGCCTCAGCCCACAGCTTGCCTGAGTGTGTCCAATAGCCATGGTCCATGGCGGATGATGCAGGACAACGCTGAGACAGAAGCCAGGGAAAAGATGAAATACGAGTGAACCCAGATGGTGGAGAGCCTGTGAAGGTGAAATTTCTCCTCTTATACTTGGGAAGCAGTAGTTTCAAAGAGGAGAAACCTCCCCTCCCTGGACAGAGAGGCCTCATGTCACACCTCCAGAAGCTATGTGAGGTGACTTTACTGGGGCAGCACCTCCACAATTTCACTCTGCAAAAATACAAAGAGTAGCTGTGGACTCATGGGGCTTGTCTGAGGTTCTACAGAAGCAAGACCTGAGATGGAGATTCTAGGTAGGAACGCTCTGGGGAGAAGAGGAATGAGGGACGTGGGAGAGGATAGAGGAAGAAGCTGAGAAAGAAGTGGCGCATCTGAGTTCTGACCTCAGTCTGACCCCACAGGGAGCTCTGTAGCACTGATGGCACCAGACTTATCCAGCCTTGAGACAAGGGACTGGGCTTCTGCAGCCCGTATCTGTCAGTCCTTGGCTGATAGAGGGAAGCAATCATTTCTAGGCAGCCCAGGCCTCAGAAGGAGAAAACAGCTGAGAGCTGTGAGCAGCCAACATTCCCAACTGTCGTGGGAAGGGTAGCCAATTAAAAGTGATGAGTGTGGACCCAACAGCACTCCCTAGAGGGCCCTAGTGAGATAATGTAGCCATCAAAATGCCGCAAACTGTCATCACCATCGTTTTCTCTCTGTTGTATAACGGTAAGAGAGGGAATGATGCTAAAGCTGAAACTCCAGTACTTTGGCCACCTCATGCGAAGAGTTGACTCATTGGAAAAGACTCTGACGCTGGGAGGGATTGGGGGCAGGAGGAGAAGGGGACGACTGAGGATGAGATGGCTGGATGGCATCACGGACTCGATGGACATGAGTCTAAGTGAACTCCGGGAGTTGGTGATGGACAGGGAGGCCTGGCGTGCTGCAATTCATGGGGTCGCAAAGAGTTGGACACAACTGAGCAACTGAACTGAACTGAAACATCACATAATGCCTGGTTCTCTGCCAGATACTGCACTCAGTGATGTAAGCATGTGTAGGCAGTAGCAGTCTAGACAGACATAGGTTCATATCCTGTGCCAGACCTGCCCTGGACTAGTTATGTGATTTGGGGCACGTAATTTAACCTCCTTGAGCCTGAAAATGTTCCTGCATCCAATTCCTGTGTGTGTGTGTGTGTGTGTGTGTGTGTGTGTGTGTATGTGTGTGTAGGCTTCCCACACCAACAAACTCAGTATCTACCCAGAAACACAATCAGATTCCACAGGTAAAGGGTTCAGTCCCACAAGACTGCCCTTCACCTCAAATGCCAGGTGCAAACTGAGGTTGTTACCTGTGCTTCTTACTGACTGGCTATAAATCAGTAGTTCCCATGACCTGCTCTTTGGGTCTGATGAATTTTCTAGAAGAGTTCACAGAACCATTTACTCACTAGATTGTCAATTTCTTACAAAGGATATCAAAGGGTATGAATCAACAACCAGATGAAGAGATACACTGGGTGAGGTTCCCAACAAAGGAGCTTCTGTCCTTGGGAAGCTTGGAGCCTGGCCCAGCAGCACGTGGAAGTATTCTGGTTCACCAAGGTAGCTCTCCAAAAGCCCTCTTTTTGTGTGTGTGTTTTCTTATGCAGGCTTCATTACATAGACATGATTGATTAACTCATTGGCCACTGGGTACTGAATCAACTTCCAGCCCCTCTTTCCTCCCTGGAAATCACGGGTGATACTAAAAGTTCCAATCCTTTCTGCCTATGTGGTTGCTATGGCAACACCCTCCCCACTTAGATGCTTTACAGAAGTTGCCTCATTAACATAAACCTAGTTGTGGTGGAAAGGGCTTGTTATAAGTAACAAGGCACCAATTTAACCTTCTTGGCTCTGAAGAAGTTCCTTTTTTTAGGAATTAAAGACAAGAGACCAAATATTATAACAAAAGATGTTCCCATTCCTCTTATTGCTCAGGAAATGTCAAGGGTTTGGGGAACTGTGGATGGAGACCAAACATATCTGAGAAATATACTCTGATCATCTGGTAGACCTAATTGTATATATTTCTTATAAATCATAATGTTGTATAGCCTCAGAGTTCTAATCCATAGAATGGGATAATAGTCAGAATTATCCCTTGGGGCTGTTGCAAGGATGATGTGAGGTCATCCCTGAGATGTTCTTGGTGCTTAGAGCAGAAGACGTCTCAAGTGATTCTTAGTTACTATTAATTTCTGGGACCAGCCTGTCTAAAAGACCAATGCTTTAGTTCACAGACATGTGGAGGTCACTGACTGATTTCACAAAAGACAGGAGTAAGAATTTGCATTATTCACAAGATGAAGCCAGCTGTGATTAAGGAAGCAAATCTGTTCTCAAAAAGAGGATGTGAAAACACAGCCTGAGCCTGTCTGGGGAGGGGGAAGGGGGCCCTGGTAGCAGTTCCTCTGGTCCACACAGATCGCTGCTCGGAACCAAGGGGCCTCACCCTGGGCTTCTGCGAAGACTTGTCAGCCTGAGGTCACTACCTGTCATTTGTTGGATCACCTCTTCCTGTCTGTAACCAAAAAGGAGGTATGTCTAGGTACAGATTGGCTTGGGCTCTGCCATCAGACAAAGTGGGGTGCACCCTCACTCTGCACCCTAACTGGCGGGTGGCCAGGACCATGTTACTTAGTGCCTCAAAGTTTCATTTCCTCCTCAGTTAATGGAGGAAAATCATATCTGCGTCTAGGGTTATGATAATTACATAACATTTGTAAACACTTCAATCAGTGCCTGCTCCCAAAGAGCAGCTGCTGTTGTTGTTATAGATGTTTATTTATTCAACCAACGTTTACTGACCCCCTACTATGTGTCAGCACTGTTCTTGGTAGTGGGAAGTCTTTGCCAGGAAAAAAAAAAACATGAGGTTTCTACTCTTAGGGAGCTTACATTCCAATAAAATGGTTAATAATATAACCAAGAAATGGTTAACAAATAACCAAGAAAAACTCCAGGGTAGTTGTTATGTAGGAATTAAAACAAGATATGGGGTAGAGAGTGATGAACTAGATCCTTTAGTCTTGAGAAAGGCCTCTCTGAGGAGGTGAGGTTCAGGCTGAGATCTAAAAACAGGATGGCACCAAGGATGACATCATGTAGGGAAAAGGAGGTTTCAGGACCAGAAGGCAACGGATGCAAAGGTCCAGAGGTGGAAACAAGTTGTGTGTGGTTAGAGCAAGCTCAGTATGTTTGAGGGACACACAAAACTCAGGTGGCTGAAGTACAATAAGAGAAGGTGCCAGACAGGTAAGTGGTGAGTTTGGAACAGTAGACAGAAAGGGCCACTTAGGATTTTTATAAGTCAGGTGACGAGGCTGGGTCTTGATCTAAATGGAATAGAAAGCAACAGTATTTGGGGAATTTGCTGGTGGTCCAGTGGTTAGGACTCTACACTTGCACTGCTGAGGGCCCAGGTTCAATCCCTGGTTGGGAAACTAAGACTCTGCAAGCCACACAACCAAAAAAATAAAAGAAAGGAAACCAACAGGATTTTAAGCCAAAAAGAGACATAATTTGAAATAAGCTTGTAAAAGTTCACCTGGATAATTTCATTCAGTATTTAAAATAATAATACCTCCTACATATCTGTCAAAAAATTGAGGATACCGGAACACTTCCCACTTCATTAGATGAGGCTGGCATTATCCTAACAACAAAGCCAGATAGACATCACAAGAAAACTAAAGGCTGATCCACATGAACATCAATGCAAAAATTCTTAATAAACAGTAGCAGTCTGAATCCAGTAATATGCCTTTAATCACTTTTCCTCTGATCCTCTAGCTGCAGCCTTGAGACCTTCCTCTTCCAGCTCCACCCACGGTCTATTTCCAATATTAGGTCTATCAAATCTCAAACACTTGTAAAAAAATGCATTTGACAAATGCAACACCATTCATGATAAAAGTTCTCAATAAAACAGGAAATGAAGGGAAATTCCTCAGTCTGTAAAGGGGTATCTGTGGAAAACCTACAGCTAACTTCATACGTAATATGAAACACTGATTGGTTTACCCTGAGATCAGGAACAAGGCAAATGTCTCCTGTCATCGGGCCTATTTCATGTTGTACTTGAGGTTCTAGTCATTGCAGTAAGGCAACAAAAAGAGATAAAACAACTCTATAAAGAAAGCTGAGTGCCGAAGAATTGATGCTTTTGAACTGTGGTGTTGGAGAAGATTCTTGAGAGTCCCTTGGTCTGCAAGGAGATCAAACCAGTCCATCCTAAAGGAAATCAGTCCTGAATATTCATAGGAAGCTGAAGCTCTGATAGTTTGGCCATCTGATACAAAGAACTAACTCACTGGAAAAGACCCTGATGCTGGGAAAGATTGAAGGTAGGAGGAGAAGGGGACAACAGAGGATGAGATGGTTGGATGGCATCACGGACTCAATGGACATAAGTCTGAGCAGGCCCCAGGAGTTGGTGATGGACATGGAAGCCAGGCATGCTTCAGTTCATGGGGTCGCAAAGAGTCAGACACGACTGAGTGACTCAACTGAACAGAAATTAGAAAGAATGAAGTAAAAAACTGTCTTTATTTACAGATGACATGATTCTGTGTATAGAAAATCCTAAGAAATCTATAAAAAAAAAACATGCAAGCAAACAAACTCAAACTTCTATGGCTAATACAGTCATGACTAATACTTTAATTTTTAAATGAGCAAAGGATTTGAATAGACATTTCACCAGAAAAGACTTCCAAAAGCCTATTAAGCACACAAAAAAATGCTAGTTGTTTCAGGAGCTATTGAATAGCACAGGGCACTCTTCTCAACACACTGTAATAACTTATATGGGAAAAGAATCTAAAAAAGACTGGATACATATATATGAATAACTGATTCACTTTACTGTACAGTTGCAATTAGTGCAACATTGAAAATCAACTATACTCCAAAATATTTTAAATAAATGAAACTGAAAAAAATAAAGTTTTAGAATTCTTAACTTTGTTTTTTGTTCCTATAAACTTTCCCAATGATCCTCTTTAATGTCATAAACAAAGGTGTCCTGTTCCCGTTCACATTCTTCAGCCCTGGGAATACCAAGACCAAAACCAGCATTCTCCATGAGCTCTGTTCTTTCTCACTTGAATTCTGTTACCCAGAGGGGTGAGCACCAATCCCAAGGGAGGGTATGGCTTTGGACGAGAAAGGCTAACCAGGCTATTGTCTGTGGTTGCCCATGCCATGCCCTCTCACTGGGGAACATATTGAAGTGATCTAATCACAACTCTTCGATGAACCACAGAAATTATCTACTTTCAGTGAATTCACAAGCATTCCCACCAACCTTCTAAATAAGTTTTCCTCTCTTTTCTCTCTGGCTATGCCTCCTTCTTCTTGAGACCATTGACAGAAGATGTGCAAAGCCTGAGTTTGAAACCTCATATACTACCTCACAAACCATGTGGCCTAGAAGTTCTGGGACTCAGTGAGCTTATCGGTAAAGGAAGAATGGAACAAAGTCAGTGGTTCTTAACCCAAGCTGTGTATGAAAAACACTGGAGGAGTGTTTAAAAATTACTGATGTTCTGGCTACACTCCCAGATACTTGTGTCAAAATCTGAGTGGTGGGAGGCAGGCCTTAGTGTTGTTACAAGATCCCCAAGCTGATTCCCATTGCAGGCAAGGCTCAGAACCATTGATCTGTGTGATCATTAAGGGTTCTTGAAGCTCTTTCTCTGATCTATATTTTCCCTGGCTTCCCCCATCTCCCCCCATGACCACCATTACGAGGCCAAGATAAGTAGCAGTCTGTGACTGGCCAGTACCCAGGGAGTGAATCCACTCAGTTTGACAAGGACCACATCTGGCCTGGCTGCTGAAGAACCAGTAAGTATTTAAAAGTGTATTTTTGAGCAAGTAAGGAAAACCAAATTCCGTGGATGCATTTAAGACCTTGCCTTTAGTATCTCCTTAATCAGCTGTCCCCAGTCTTTTTGGCATCAGGGACCTGATTTGTGGAAAACAAATTTTCCATGGATGGGTGGGCAGTGGATGGTTTCAGAATGATTCAAGTGTATTACATTTATAGGGCACTTTATCTTTATTATTATTACATTAGCTCCATGTCAGATCATCAGGCATTAGACCCTGGACATTGGGGACCTCTGCCCTAAATGAAGAAGAACTACCACTCCTGGGGATCAGGAGTTATATCTCTTAAAGACATTGTCCAGAAGTCTCCAAACACTACAGAAAGGCAACAATGGGCTGTTTTCTCATCTTTCGTTTCTGCCCAGTGAAGTGAATCAAAGGGAGAGTACATTGGCTTTGCAAAACAAAGACTATATCCAAATATTAATTTGACTTTTTGGATTGATCAGATGTCAACATTAGGCAATAGAATCCTATGAAATTTGAGGAAGCTAAATTATATGGAAATCTTTAGCTATCTTTTCTATGGATTTAGAAATTACCCATTACTCTTTATGTTATGAATAATCCCCAAATCTGTAAAACAAAGAATGTAAAGACAAAGTTTGAAAGCTTCAAGTTGCCTTCTTCCTGGAATTCCCTAGAGGTTCAGGGAAGACTCTGTACTTTCACTGCTGAGGGCTTGTTGGGGAACTAAGATCCCATAAGCTGTGCAGCACAGCCAAATAAATATAAATAAATATAATAAAACAAACTGACTTCTTCCCATTTTAGCAAAAGTAATTCTAACCTTCCTGTGATGTTCTCCACCTCAGCACAGGGCACCATCTAAAAACCCTGAAGTATCCTCACCTCTGCTCTTTCATGCTTATATGCCTCAGCCATCAACAAATCCTGTTGGCAAGACTCCATAATATAGCCCCAGTCTGACCTTTTCTCGCCATTCCTTTTTAAGCACGTCTCTTTCTTGGATCTTGTTCAACACCCATTTGCTTTGTTGTTGTTCAGTCACTAAATTGTGTCTTACTTTTTGAGACCCCATGGACTTAGCACACCAGTCTCCTCTGTCTTCCACTATCTCCCAGAGTTTGCTCAGACTCACGTCCACTGAGTTGGTGATTCCATCCAACCATCTCTTCCTCTGTCATCCCCTTCTCCTCCTGCCTTCAATCTTTCCCAGCATCAGGGTCTTTTCCAATGATGCAGCTCTTTGCATCAGGTGGTCAAAGCATTGGAGCTTCAGCATCAGTCCTTCCAATGAATATTCAGGCTCAATTTCCTTTAGAATTGACCCATTTGCTTTGTGACCCACAAGAGGGGGCTGGCCTACCTAACCTCTGAGGTCCCTGCTAGACCCAAGATTCTAGATGCCTAACCACAGAAGGGAGTGGACACCGAGCAAGTGTGTACCTATGTTATTCATTCATCCTTCTACCAATACAGTGAGATAGGTATCATTATCCCCTCTTTGAAGAGATGAGGCAACTTAGACTGATGCTTCTGGTTGCCAAACCATGGCCTCCACCACTTGCCTCCTCATTAACCAGGCCTGATTTTGTTGGGGATGACAATGAGCCCAAGTCCTAGTGAATCAGACAACCAGTTTTGGTGACCATGTGTTGTTTTACTCATGGTTGGTACTGATGCAGGCATGAGAGATACAAACAAGACTGTTGAGGGTTCCTGGGAAAGTGTTTTCTCCATTATGAGACAAAAAGGGGTAGAAGAGAAAGCCCTTTATGCCTCACGCCTGCTGCTTCAGGCTTTAGATATTATCAGGAAAATTAGTGAAGCTGGAGGCATCGTCAGTCTATGACAAGCAAGAGGCAGAGATGGGATGCATCTAAGGATGCAGGAGGAAAGGATAAGTTGGGTCATTGATGGTCTCATTGAGACTGCTAATGCCTATCTCTGGGCTTTTTCTCCAGCAAATCACAAATATCCTTATGAATGAAACCAGACAAGTCGACAGTCATGCCTTCTCAACACATCCTGACACAGAAGTAACTTACCAAGGACATGCAGCTAGGAAGTGGCAGCACCAGGCTGCAAAGCCGAATCTGTCTCTGAAACTATATACTTTTTAAACATGATTTCTTGTTGTCTGTTTCTCTTTTTCAACATTTGATAAGCTCTGTGAGTGTGAGGGAGCTTATATTTCTTTTTACTTGCTATTGTGGTCTGAGCAGCTAGTGTGGTGCTGGCATTTAATAGGTAGTTAATAAATATACATGAAAAGAATAAATTACTTAAAGTATAACAGAGAGGGAAAGGAAGGTAAAGAAGTGGAGACTAGTATAACAACTCTTTTAAAAAGCCTGACTTACAATATCACTGATGAACATAGATGCAAAAATCCTTAACAAAATTCTAGCAATCAGAATCCAACAACACATTAAAAAGATCATACAACATGACCAAGTGGGCTTTATCCCAGGGATGCAAGGATTCTTCAATATCTGCAAATCAATCAATGTAATACACCACATTAACAAATTGAAAAATAAAAGCCATATGATTATCTCAATAAATGCAGAGAAAGCCTTTGACAAAATCCAACATCCATTTATGATAAAAACTCTCCAAAAAGCAGGAATAGAAGGAACATACCTCAACATAATAAAAGCTATATATGACAAACCCACAGCAAACATTATCCTAAATGGTGAAAAATTGAAAGCATTTCCCTTAAAGTCAGGAACAAGACAAGGGTGCCCACTTTCACCGCTACTTTCAACATAGTTTTGGAAGTTTTGGCCACAGCAATCAGAGCAGAAAAAGAAATAAAAAGAATCCAAATTGGAAAAGAAGAAGTAAAACTCTCACTGTTTGCAGATGACATGATCCTCTACATAGAAAACCCTAAAGACTCCACCAGAAAATTACTGCTGCTGCTGCTAAGTCGCTTCAGTCGTGTCCAACTCTGTGCGACCCCATAGACGGCAGCCCACCAGGCTCCCCCGTCCCTGGGATTCTCCAGGCAAGAACACTGGAGTGGGTTGCCATTTCCTTCTCCAATGCAAGAAAGTGAAAAGTGAAAGTGAAGTCGCTCAGTCGTGTCTGACTTCGCAACCCCACGGACTGCAGCCTACCAGGCTCCTCCATCCATGGGATTTTCCAGGCAAGAGTACTGGAGTGGGTTTCCGTTGCCTTCTCCAAGAAAATTACTTGAGCTAATTAATGAATATAGTAAAGTTGCAGGACATAAAATCAACACACAGAAATCCCTTGCATTCCTATACACTAATAACGAGAAAATAGAAAGTGAAATTAAGGAAACAATTCCATTCACCATTGCAACGAAAAGAATAAAATACTTAGGAATATATTTACCTAAAGAAACTAAAGACCTATATATAGAAAACTATAAAACACTGATGAAAGAAATCAAAGAGGACACTAATAGATGGAGAAATATACCATGTTCATGGATTGGAAGAATCAATATAGCAAAAATGAGTATACTACCCAAAGCAATCTATAGATTCAATGCAATCCCTATCAAGCTACCAATGGTATTTTTCACAGAGCTAGAACAAATGATGTCACTATTTGTATGGAAATACAAAAAAACTCGAATAGCCAAAGCAATCTTGAGAAAGAAGAATGGAACTGGAGGAATCAACCTGCCTGACTTCAGGCTTTATTACAAAGCCACAGTCATCAAGACAGTATGGTACTGGCACAAAGACAGAAATATAGATCAATGGAACAAAATAGAAAGCCCAGAGATAAATCCACACACTTATGGATACCTTATCTTTGACAAAGGAGGCAAGAGTATACAATGGATTAAAGACAATCTCTTTAACAAGTGGAGCTGGGAAAACTGGTCAACCACTTGTAAAAGAATGAAACTAGACCACTTTCTAACACCATACACAAAAATAAACTCAAAATGGATTAAAGATCTAAACATAAGACCAGAAACTATAAAACTCCCAGAGGAGAACGTAGGCAAAACACTCTCTGACATAAATCACAACAGGATCCTCTATGATCCACCTCCCAGAATACTGGAAATAAAAGCAAAAATAAACAAATGGGACCTAATTAAAATTAAAAACTTCTGCACAACAAAGGAAACTATAAGCAAGGTGGAAAGACAGCCTTCAGAATGGGAGACAATAATAGCAAATGAAGCAACTGACAAACAACTAATCCCCAAAATATACAAGCAACTCCTGCAGCTCAATTCCAGAAAAATAAACGACCCAATCAAAAAATAGGCCAAAGAACTAAATAGACATTTCTCCAAAGAAGACATATGGATGGCTAACAAACACATGAAAAGATGCTCAACATCACTCATTATCAGAGAAATGCAAATCAAAACCACAATGAGGTACCATTTCACACCAGTCAGAATGGCTGCAATCCAAAAGTCTACAAGCAATAAATGCTGGAGAGGGTGTGGAGAAAAGGGAACCCTCTTACACTGTTGGTGGGAATGCAAACTAGTACAGCCACTATGGAGAACAGTGTGGAGATTCCTTTAAAAACTGGAAATAGAACTGCCTTATGACCGAGCAATCCCACTACTGGGCATACACACGGAGAAAACCAGAATTGAAAGAGACACATGTACCCCAATGTTTATCACAGCACTGTTTATAATAGCCAGGACATGGAAGCAACCTAGATGTCCATCAGCAGATGAATGGATAAGAAAGCAGTGGTACATATACAGAATGGAGTATTACTCAGCCATTAAAAAGAATACATTTGAATCAGTTCTAATGAGGTAGGTGAAACTGGAGCCTATTATACAGAGTGAATTAAGCCAGAAAGAAAATACCAATACAGTATACTAAAAATATGGAATTTAGAAAGATGGTAATGATAACCCTGTATTCGAGACAGCAAAAGAGACACAGATGTATAGAACAGTCTTTTGGACTCTGTGGGAGAGGGAGAGGGTGGGATGATTTGGGAGAATGACATTGAAACATGTATAATATCATATATGAAACGAATCACCAGTCCAGGTTCGATGCATGATACTGGATGCCTGGGGCTGGTGCACTGGGATGACCCAGAGGGATGGTACAGGGAGGGAGGTGGGAGGGGGGTTCAGGATGGGGAACACGTGTATACCTGTGCCCGATTCATGTTGATGTATGGCAAAACCAATACAATAATGTAAAGTAATTAACCTCCAATTAAAATAAATAAATTTATATTAAAAAAACAAAAACAACAAAAATAAATAAATAAAAAGACCAACTCTTAAAAAAAATAAAATAAAAAGCCTGGCTTAGAGCAGAGAGAATAAGTGATGGTTACAAAGGACACAGAGAACAGCGAGACTGTTAATATGACAGATGGGAGAAAAGGATGGGAGAGAAATAGGATTTTCAAGTCAGGACTGTCTATGGCCAACCCCAGGTGGCATCATTTACATGGCATTCCATGTGGATGACACCTCTTATGGCTGTGTGATGCAGCGGCCCAGCTGCATATAAGAAAGAAGCAATCACTGACAGAAAAGAAGACAGAGCCAAGGCTTAGAGCACAGGTTAGCCCTAATTGGGGTACTTATCCTTTGAGACTGGACAAATATATTAGAGATAAAGTTAAAGGCAGGAAATAAGAACAGTTTTTGCCAAACAACCTAATTTTTTGGTCACATAGGAGATGATGCCACCTGACTATGAGGGAGCTGGGTTGTGTGAAAAGCTTAAGGGAAGTGATGAGGATTTGGAAGGGAAGAGGAAATTGACTAAAGACAAGTAAAAGGATGTAACTAAACCCCCGGCTACTCTTGAAGGATCATGGACCTGGTCTGGCACCAACAGAGGGCCCTGGCAGACCTGGGATCATCACAGAGAAAGGAAAGGAGGCACCAGGATTAAGTGGTGAAGGCTAGAAGGGTGTCTTCCATCACAACCTCTGATCTACAAATGGTTTCAAAACTAATTTTAAAGTGAGTTGTCAGGACTCAGAAAGCATTGTCTTATTGTAATTATTGTTTATACTGGTTCAATTCTCCAGCCAACAACCTGCAAAGCCCATTTATCCTTTAAGGTTCCTGAAGTCATGAGCTAATGTTGTATTAATATTTGAATGTCACCTCTCATGATTGCAAATTCACAGTCTTTTAAGGGAAGGGAAAAGGTATTATTTCAAGTTACAGAACAGTAAGCCAGGAACACTTCTGCCCACTATCCATCTTTGAGTCTCTCCCACAGTATTCCTGCCTAACGTGTAGTGAGAATTTCGGTCAGGGCCAGCCCCTTTGGTAGAACGAAGCCTCTATGCACCCAGAACTAACAAGTTGCATTCACTGACCAGGCACTGGATGGTATACATTTGTAAAGGGACCAAGAGCTCCCCCAGGAGTTCTGAATTGCACACTACAGACAATGCCCTCACTCAGGCTTGGGGGAATGCACTGTTGGAGGAGGGCACACTCTCAGACAAATCTCTGTTTGGTGGAGACGTCATTTCTGTGTCATAATACTTGACCAATGAAAGGGTCTTTAGAGTTTGACCTAGCAGTTCTGTTGCTAAAAATCTACCTGATTAAAATACCTGCACAATTTAAAGTTTTAAACTAATTTTAAAAGGATATTAGGTACCATAAATATGTCAGTGCACCATAAATTAACTATAAATACTCTCCCAGTGAAAATACCAAAGGATCTTTATTTTTTTTGAATCTAACAAGCTGATTCTAAAGTTCACATGGAAAAATAAACATACTAAAATAACCAAAAGTTTTCTGAAAATGAGAAGAAATGAGAGGAGACAAACCCTAGCAGATATTAAAATGCACTATCAAAACTACAATAATTAAGTCAACTATATGCCAATAGAAATTTATTTTAAAAACTATAATAATTAACAGAATTATCTGGAGAGTAACCTGTGAATAGACATGCAGTTCAATTCAATAGGCAAGAGCCTAGAAATAAACACAAATGCTTGTGAAAAAATTGCTATTGGATCAAGGATGTCCCTTCAAGCCAGTGGGGAACAGCATTGGAACAACTGGATTGTCAGGGAGAAAAAAAGAACTGAATCTCTCATCTGATCCCTATATCTAATAAATTCCAGATGACTCTAGATATAAACAATAAAGAGAAAAACTCTAAAAGTATTAGGATAAAGTATGAGAGAATATCTTATAATAAAGGAGTGGAGGCAAGTCAGAAATAGAGACAAAGATGTAGAGAACAAACATCTGGACGCTAGGGGGTGAGGGGGGTTGGGACAGATTAGGAGACTGGAATTGACATCTATACACTAATAGGTATAAATAGATAATTAATGAGAATGTGCTCGGTGCTCTGTGGTGACCTAAATGTGAAGGAAATCCAAAAAAGAGGGGATATGTGTATACATATAGCTGATTCATTTCACTGCACAGTAAAAACTAACACAACATTGTTAAACAATTATACCTCAATTTAAAAAAAAAGGAATCAGGGGTTTTCCTGGTGGTCCAGTGGTTGAGACTTTGAGCTCCCAAGGAAGGGGGCCTGGGGTTCAGTTCCTCACCAGAGAACTAGATCTTGCATATTGCAACTGAAAATCCCACATGCCACAAAGAAGACCTGGCGCAGCCAGATATTTTAAATATATATATATATCCATTAGAAAGTTCTTCCTTTCTTAAAAACTTAAAAGGCATGCAGAGTAGGACTCAGTCATCTTTGGGGGTCATTACTCTACCCACTACTCAGCTGATGCCTCTTCTGTCCCAGCCACCAAGGATACAGCAGGACCACAGACACACAACCCTTGCCTCGTAGAGTTCACATCCCCGCTGGAGGTTGGGGGAGGGGAGACAATAAACACAAATAAAATAAATCCTGTGCAATGGTGATTAGTTCTACGGAAAGGAGCAGGGCAAGAAAGGATTCAAAGGCAAGTTGAAGCTTGGTGGAGGGATTAGAGCCAGGAAGCTTCCCAGGTGGCTCAGTGGTAAAGAACCCACCTGCCAATGTAGGAGGCTTGGTCTTGATCCCTGGATCAGGAAGATCCACTGGAGAAGGAAATGGCAACCTACTCCAGAATTCCTGCTTGGAAATCACATGGACAGAGGAGCCTGGTGGGCTCCAATCTGTGGAGTCACAAAGACTCAGACACAGCTAAGCAACTAAGCATGCACACACAGCCCTCAGTGGAAAGGGGACACTGGTGTGAAGATCTGGAGAAGGTAAGGGAGCTGCTGTGCACACACCTGGGGAAGAGCATTTCAGGTGGAAGGGCAGCAAGTGCAAAGGCCTGGAGGCTGCTGTGCATCTAATATGTCACAGGGCAGAAGGTGACCAGTGTAAGTGGGGGAGGGTCAGAGAGATGTGAAGAAAAAAGGCCAGAGACGGTGGGGTTTTTTTTTTCCTCCAAGTAAGATGGAGCCTCTGGACGAATCTGACCAGAGATATAACAAGATCTGCCTCCTAAAATTCTATTCAAATGCAAGGGAGGAAGCCAAGACTCTATCATGGTAATCGTGGTAGAGAGTGATAACCTGGTTCATGGTATATCAGTAAAGGTAAAGAGAAGCAATTTGATTTTATGATATGACAGGATATGACACATATGCTAGCCAGGTCTACAGACAGTTTGTAGGATGTGAGAGAAATGCATAAGTCAAGGATGACCCTAAAGCTTTAGGTCTGAGCATTGGAAAGATGGAGCTGCCATCACTGGAGAAAGAGGTTCGTGAGAAAAGCAGATTGGAGGGTGATGATTAGTTCAGTCTTGGAACATTAATCTCGAGAGTCTATGTTAATGTTAATCAGTTCAGTTCAGTTCAGTCACTCAGTCGTGTCCGACTCTTTGTGACCCCATGAATCGCAGCACGCCAGGCCTCCCTGTCCATCACCAACTCCTGGAGTTCACTCAGACTCATGTCCATCGAGTCAGTGATGCCATCCAGCCATCTCATCCTCTGTCATCCCCTTCTCCTCCTGTCCCCAATCCCTCCCAGCATCACAGTCTTTTCCAATGAGTCAACTCTTCGCATAAGGTTAATGTTAATAAATGTTAATAAAAATGTTAATTTTGAGACTTCCAAGTAGAGCTACTGAATGGGCAGTTGTAAATCCAAATCTTGAGTTCAGAAAAGAAGGCTAATTAGAGATACGAACTGGGAGTCAGAGAAATGGCATTTAAAAACATGCAGTAGGGCCCTCTCTGGTGGTTCAGTGGCTATGACTCTAAGTTCCCAATATAGGAAGCTCAGGGTCAATCCCTTGTCAGGGGAATAGATCCCACATGCTGCAACTAAGAGTTTGCATGCTGCAACTAAAGACCTGCCACAGCCAAATAAATAAATAAATATCTTTTAAATAAAATAAATAAAAACACAAGCTTGAACAATGGGCTACCCACTGGCAAAGCAAATGTCTGAACCCAGATCTTGCTCCTGCCTTTCTACATTGAAAATTTGAGGTGGAGAACTGGCTATTTTCCTTATCCTTTGTCTTGCTTAGAAGAATTCATTTCTATTTTTCTTTTTTTTTTAAGTAGGAAAGTATTTCATGTTCAATTTAAAGACCAAAAACCAGATAATAAACACCAAAAATGTAAATGACCTCTAATCTTATTAACCATAATCACTCTTAGCCATTTGATAGATTTCCTTTCAGACTCTTGCTAATGTCTATATTTTGTATGTTGCATGATGCCCAAAAAGTATTAGTTAGTTTTACCTTTTAATAAAGAAATATGAGGCTTCTTTGATGGCTCAGTGGTAAAGAATTCACCTGCCAAGCAGGAGATATGGGTTTGATCTCTGGGTTGGGAAGATCCCCAGGAGAAGGAAATGGTAACCCACTCTAGTATTAGTGAAGTTGCTCAGTCGTGTCCGACTCTTTGCAACACTGTGGACTGTAGCTTGCCAGGCTCCTCTGTCCATGGGATTTTCCAGGCAATAGTCCTGGAGTGGATTGCCATTTCCTTCTCCAGGGGATCTTCCCAACCCAGGGATGGAACCCGGGTCTCCCGCATTGTAGACAGACGCTTTACCGTCTGCGCCACCAGGGAAGTCTACTCTAGTATTGGTGCCTGGGAAATCCCATGGACAGAGGAGCCTGGTGGGCTCAAGTCCATGGGGTGGCAAAACAGTTCGACATGACTTAGCAACTAAACGACAACAAAGAAATATGAGAAACGAAACGCAGGGTCCCTTGGGAGAGTCACCTGGCGAACATTCATCCATGAAATATCGTCACTATCTGAATGCAGGCTCTCTGCCAAAGATGCTTCATTTTGCAGAAGTGCCTCGTCCTAGGCAGAGCAGACAAGAAGCCTAGTTCTCTGATGTGCAGCTGTGGCACCCGGTGGATAAACACACAAATGTGCGCTTGGTTTGTGTGACTGTCTTATGGGTAATGTGCCTCACTGCCACAGGACTTTTGCCCACAGTTGGGTGAGAGGCTGGTTCTGTGGCAGCAGGAAATTTACTTCCTTATACAAACTGTTAGGTTCAGGAAAGGTTATTCAGCTGTGGTTTCATGGTGGAAAGACAAAACCCACGGGAATTCATTTTGTCTTTTTAGTTCCCAGAACATCTCATTCAGAGAGGAACTGTCATCTTTCTACTCCTGACATGGTACAAGGCTCAGAGCTAATGACCTGCTTGCATTTTGCCTGAAATCTTGGAAAATGTGAGACCCAAAGAGAGAGCAGCTGCTCCAAATACTGATTTGCAAAGGAAGTAGAGGGTGTGGGGCAAAACCTGCTGGCCCCTCTCCTACCCCAACCCTCCCCACTCCCTCCCCCATCCTTCTAGCTGCTGCTGCCAGGACAAGGTGAAACTGTGACATGACCACAGGGGCCCCAGAGTCAAGGTTTTTATCACCACGGAGGTCAGTGATCTCTTGCCACAATGCCCGCAGGACACTTAACCTCATTCAATCCTGCTAGAGGCCGGCAGGATGTGCTGGTAAAAGCACAGGTTTTAAAAGCAATACATCTGGGCTTAAATACCACCTTGATCAAGTTACTTAATCCCAGACTAAGTTTTCACATCTGCAAAATTGGCGTGATAATATCCACAAGTCTGTGCCGCAAGACTAAATAAAATGTCTGCAGATCCCCTGGCCCATAGGGGTCACAGCAAACGTATTTCCTGTTTCTGTTCATGCAGACCTGCCTTGCTGACATGGACACTCTCTTTCTCTCTGCGTGCTCCTTCTGGGGACCTCAGGAGATTACCGGACAACCCACTTCCTCTTTAGCATCCTCAGTCGGACTCTAGAAAGGGAATCACGCGTCGCAACCTTGACATTTTTGTCGCTACTAAAATAGACGTAAGGTGAAGTGCCAAGACTCACAGTCACCGTTCAGGGCCTAAAGAGGGTTCAAAATGAAAATGACCTGGGGGAAGAAATTAATTTGGGAAAATGTGAGTAACTCTCTTTGGGGGGAAGTGTAGTTTCCCACCCAAGTTGTCCCCACCGTGACAGTTGGTGAAGAGGGTGGCATGCCGGCAGTCTAGGTATAGAAAAGTCATTCCTATCCTGGGGTCTGAGGGGTCTCATAGGGTGAGAACTGCTGCTTGGGTCCAGGTGAGGCCTCTAGAAGAATCGTGTGTGTGGGTCCCGAGAGGAATGCCTGAGCCCTGCTATTATGAATGGCTTCCATCAGATATCTCACTGACACTTCACAGAGTCCTCCCAGAGGAAATGGGGAAGCAAGAGATAAGCCACCTCATCCTTTTCCACTTAGGCATCATTAGAGGATACACAGCAGAGAGCAGTGCAGAATATAAAACCAATTTCAACTTAAAGCTTCTAGTTTCAAGAAAATTTCTGCAAATGAGTATTAAATGCCTCAATGTGACAGGTGGGATAAAGGCTGACTCAATACAGAACTGTATTCGTATCCTAGAATACGTGTCTCTTTCACATTCGTGCACCTCCACAAAAGCCCTTCATTCTTCCTGATCTCAGCTCCTGGTGTGAACAGTGGTTGTATCCATGGTCAATCCTGGTGTCCCAATTCCATGCTGGCCATTAATGTGGGTGTGAGCGTGTAACACAGTTCTCACAAAAAGATGGAAAGCAAAGGTGCTAGAGGAAGAGGAGGTTCTGGGAAAAGTTTTTCCCACTAATTAAATTTCATTTATTTATCTATCTTTTTGTTTTGGCTGTGTTGCAGGCTTGTGACATTAGTTTCCCAACCAGGGATTGAATTCAGGCCCTCAGCAGTGAGAGCACAGAGCTCTAACCGCTGGACAGACAGGGAATTCCCTTTTCCCACTAATTAAACAAAAAAGAACATTAAACAAAAAGTTCCTTTTATTCTGCCAGACACTGTCATGTCTGTGTGTGAAACCTGGAACCATGGCAGCCACTTTGTGACAGGGAGGGAGCTAAGCTGATATGAAAAGGACTGCAAAGTGGACAGAATCTTTTTTTTTTCCCTTAATTAATTTACTTATTTTTGGCTGCATTGGGTCTTTGTTGCTGTGTGAAAGCTTTCTCTGGTTGCAGCAAGCAAGGGCTATGCTTCGTTGTGGTGCACAGGCTTCTTATTGTGGTAGCTTCTCTTGTTGCACAGGCTGTAGGTGTGAAGGCTTCCGTAGTTGGGACTCTCGGGCTCTAGAGCACAGGCCCAGTAGTTGTGGCACATTGGCTGAGTTGCTCTGAGACATGTGGAATCTTCCCAGACCAGGGTTGGAATTCAAGTCCCCTGCATTGCCAGGTAGACTAGGGAAGTTCTTTTTTTTTTTTTTTAACTACATGTTCCAACCTGGGAGGATTTAATGAGGAGTTGTTGTTTTCAACAATTTATTTACTTATCGGGCTGAAATGGATCTTCTTGCTGGGTGTGGGCTTTCTCTAGTTGCTGCAAGCGGGAGCTACTCTCTAGCTGTGGTGCTCAGGCTTCTTAATGTGGTGGATTCTCTTGTTGCAGAGCACAGGCTTTAGGTGCATGGGCTTCACTAGCTGCAGCACCAGGCATAGCAGTTTCAGCCTGTGGGCCCTAGATCGGGGGCTCAGTAGTTGTGGCTTGTGGTCTTGAGAGCATGGGCTCAGTAGTTGTGGCTCACGGGCTTAGTTGCTTCACAGCATGTAGGATCTTCCCAGACTAGGCATCAAACCCCAGTGGCAGGCAGATTTTTAACCACTGGACCACCAGGGAAGTCCTGAATCTGGGGTTTTGACAACACTCTTGAAGGCAATGAAATACTCAGCCCTGGTGGCTATTCTATCTCAAGATTTCTTGCTAAGTAAGATGATACATTTTCCTTATAGTTGTAGCTACTTGGGGTTTTCTGTGCATTGCCACTAAAAGCATACTGAGTGTTCCTGATTTAATCACATAAATAGTCACAAGGCTAAAGTGTCTTTCTCCGAATCTTCTAGTTTGCTTTGTGAAGGGTTGGGGGAAACTGAGGGCACCGTGAGGGAAGGGAAGCACGGTCTCTCTTGACTGTCCATAATCTGAGACCAGCGTTTGCCTGAATGATTGTTTGTTTCTCTGGAGATGGGTGGTGACTTTTCTACATTTTACTAGGATGCATGTATGTGTGTGTTTTGAAGATGAGGATACACTTGGACAACTTTTTGTAAAAGATGAGGACATGAGGGAAGAGCTAAACGAGTACTTTTGTTGTTGTTTGGTTTGGGTTTTTTGTTTTGTTTTTGGTTTTTGTGAGAGGTTTTTGGGAAGTCTGTACTTGGAGAGTCAAGGCCTTTTTTTTTTTTTTTTGCCGTGCTCAAGAGCACCTGGCCAAGGGGGTGAGTGGCCACAATAATCCAATCCATTTCTGGCACAGCCTGCACCCACCTGAGAGAAGGGATGCATTTTTCCTAACCCATACAAAGGCACCTTAATGGCTAGTGATAGCCTTATGGGAGACACTGTTCAAGGCCAGGAACAAAGTGTGGCCTAGAGGTCATGAAGCAGATAAGAGGATCCATGGCCATATTTGCTCACAGCTGCTCTGGAAGTCCAGGAAGCAGACTTTAGCAACAGCAGGAGAGAGCTCTTTGAAACAGATGTTCTTGATAATTCCAGGCACACACCACTGTGTCTGAAAATTCCTTTAAATATTTCATCACTGACCAGGTGTGATTACACGTGTGCTAGTTAGTTTAGGCATCATTTCTAAGCATATCAGCTGTCCAAAGAAAGAGTATGTTCTCAAGTGGTGATCAGTTGGCCTTACATCAGAAGGACCAAAACAGAGTGTTTCTGATGTCAGTCTTTTCGTCAATACTTTGCTAATCTCAACAATGAACATCAGAAATTGCTTTTCAAGGATGAAATTAGCAACTTGTTGATGAACATGATTCATGCTTAGAAATGCATTCTTATTTGGTAAAAGAAATTATATTTAAGATATGTAGGCTGGGAAGATCCCCTGGAGAAGGAAATGGCAACTCACTCCAGTATCCTTGCCTGGGAAAACCCAAGGACAGAGGAACCTGGTGGGCTATAATCCATGGGGTTACAAAGAATTGGACATAATTGGGTGACTGAGCAAGAGCATGAGGCTGGACATAGTATTTTAGAGACATTTCCCACTCCTTATAGTCAGGAAGGAAGAATCTTGCACACTGAGGAATGACTGTTCCAAAATGATCTCATATCCAGCCACTGTTTCTGAGCACTACTCTAACCCAAACTGAATTCAGCCTCTGGGATGTTAGACTCATCAGAGCAAATTTAATAGCAGAGAGATGGAACCTCCACTGAAGTTACAGAAGTGGTTTTGGGGACCATTTTGGTCCCTGCTGTTTGCTAATAAATGTTCATGTAATAAGTGTCTGAAAGGGTGGCAGAGTTGATCTGAGGCTTGTTTTTATTGTAATAAGATTGTGAGTGTCCACTGAAATCTCCCCAAACCATCCCTGAGCTTAGTTTGCAATAGGCACCATCCTTAATGGCAATATAGAGTGAGGTTCCTTTAGGAAGTTTTGAGAGCAAAGGATTTCATCCTGGGGAATCCAACTAGAACATGACAGACAGAACATGGTGAACACTGCATGGTCACCTAGTGGACAAACAGGTCTCTCAGCACTTGTGAGGCACCCCTTTAAAAACCTCCAGAAATAAGGAGAAGGTAAGAGCTTCTGCTATCTCATAGTACAGCTGGCTAAGGCTCAAACTATCTCAGTCTGGGCATCACAAGCATATGTAACTTTATTTCCTACCTACACACTGGAAAAGCTTGAAATACTAGTTATATCCAGTTATAATACTAGTTATATCCAGAAACTAAGCACAATTGTACACAACACATCATGTAAAGTGGGTAATGGTTGCCTCCTGTGGGGGCAGGGGCAGGGGGGAACAGTTGGAACAATCTAAAAGCAGAGGTCTTCTCAGTGCACCTTTCTGGCTTGCTTCACTCTGTATAATTGGCTCCAGTTTCATCCACCTCATTAGAACTGATTCAAATGTATTCTTTCTAATGCCCGAGTAACACACCATTGTATATATGTACCACAGCTTTCTTATCCATTCATCTGCTGATGGACATCTAGGTTGCTTCCATGTCCTGGCTATTGTAAACAGTGCTGCGATGAGACGACCCAGAGGGATGGTACAGGGAGGGAGCAGGGAGGGGGGTTCAGGATGGGGAACACGTGTATACCTGTGGCGGATTCATGTTGATGTATGGCAAAACCAATACAATATTGTAAAGTAATTAACCTCCAATTAAAATTAAAAAATTTATATTTTTAAAAATAAATAAATAAAAGCAGAGGTCTTATCCAAGATATGGCTTCTGTGAGGTTTATGGGGACGTGGTTCTTTTTCCTGTCCTGGGCTTGTGAAGAAGTTTTATCTACTACTTCAGATAGTTTTAGGTCCTATTTTCCTGGGAAAGGTGGAGGAGGGAAGAGGGATGGTAAAACCTGTTGTGTCGAAGTCCTGTCGTGGGGACCCTCTAGTTGGTGGCGTCACATGACAATTGTTTAGAAAACAGGGAGATTTGGGGGTTCTTAGATTTCTGTTTTACCTTACAAGGCCATTTTAATGGGGTGACTGCAGGAGCATGGATACCACATGGAATGAGAACATTGACACAGGCCTCTGAGGGGGTCACAACCACAGATTGACAGAAGGACCCTGGTTGCCAGTGTCCTAGATGGCAAAATGAAAAGTTGGACAAGTCAGTTCACCGATAAGGTACTGAGGTCTTGTTGGGTGCTCAGCAGCACTGCGCTAGTCACTGTGACCCCGTCTTGCTAGGAATAGTCTCGTTAACAGTAAAGGCAAAACAAAACATGTTAGCAGCCGCAAATAAAGAGGGGGAACGAAAGCCGATGCCTTCGGGTTTGTCATGCTAGCCAATTTGTTAGTACTAATAACTAGAACAACTTCAAGTTAATGCTTACTTCTCCTGAGCCTTGATGTGCTCTAAATTCCCTCTTCCTCCCTTTCTTCTTCCCAGTAATGAAGAATTTTGAGCATATAATGCATTTCAGGCACTCGTGCTAGATTCTGAGAATACAGAGATAAAAACACAAGTTACGGCCTTTTGGAACTCATGATCTTGTGTGTCTGTGTGTGTGTCTATGGGAGGGTGGTGGCAGAAAGAAAAAGATTAACAGACAATTAAGATACAACTTGATGGGGAATTCCCTGGTACTCCAGTTGTTAGGAGTCTGCACTTTCACTGCTGAGCCGGGAGGTTCAATCCCTGGTCAAGGAACTGAGATCCCACAAGCTGCCGTGCACCAAAAAGATAAAAAATAAAAACCACCCAACTTGATAAATACTAGGCTAGTGAGGCCTCAGGTAGCTCAAAGGAGACATATCAAACTCAGAAAATACGTTGAAGCCGTAAATAGGCTCCTTGGAGATGATGCCACTTGAGCTAGGTCTTAAAGGACAAGCCAAGTGCCAGGGTGGAGAAGCCAGGGGAAAGCCATCAAGTCAGTTGGCAGCACATGCAGCATTTGCTGCTGGGACTGCAGGAGGCTCAAGAGGGGTCCAGGGGATTTGGCTTTCAGCGGGCAGGACATAGGATGAATAGGACAAAGGATGGCATCAAGGCAAGCTGGGGCACTGGGCTGAACTTAATCCTGGAGGTGACAGAAAGTCAAAGGATTTAAAACAGAGAAGAAACAGAATATGTTTTTGTTAAAGGAGGTAGAGGAGAGCCTGAAGTAGAGAAGAAAGGGACAGGGCCATGATGGTGGCTTGCAGTGTACATTTTAAACCTTGTATAAAATAGATAACTAATGAGAACCTACTGTACAGCACAGGAAGCTCCACTCAGTGCTCTGTGGTGACCTAAACGGAAATCCAAAAGAGAGGGGATATGTGTATATGCATAGCTGGTTCATTTTGCTATACACAGACATTAAACACATTGTAAAGCAACTATACTCCAATAAATTAAAAAAAAAAACACACAAAGAGCCCATTCAGGTGTATTTATTCATAATATCAGTTTACTGTTATAAGTAGTCTATAGATTAAGATTTTTAAGTTGGAGCCTCATTAGTCTCTAATACTCATGCCTGAGTCCAGGAATGTTATTTTTCATTCCTGGGGAATCATGTTGCTGGGCAGCTCTCCATCTGTGGCTTCAACAATTCTTCAACGGTTCTTTGCTTCAGAGAGAAGGTGACACCACTGGGATCAAAGAAATCAGCTTTGAACTCACCTTTAAGTTTCAAACTGATTTGAAGTCCACAGCAAAGATAATAATCTTGAAAGTTGGGTTTTCTTGAGTGACAAAAAGTGATTTTCTAAATTTGGAAACTTTCCCTTAAATAAGAAGAAGTAAAGTTTGGATGATAGAGAATGGAAGAGGTTGGATAAGGGCAAAATATTTGAAAGCGGAAAGGGGAGAAGGAGCAAAAAGTTCAGATGCAAATGTCCTAGCTTGTCTTGTGGGGTGGAAACTTCCCGAAGGGATATAAGGAACCCACTCTTACATTTTGAAAAACCTGAGGACGCTGGAGTTTTAGGTCAGAGGAGACTACAGGGCACTCAAAGAAGCCCCATTCTGGGCAATGGTACTGCACTGAGGCTCCTAAGAAAGGGTGGAGAGTCATTGTTCCCAGTGGACCCCCATCTACATGCCACATGTACGGCTTGAGAAAAACCCATAAGTGTCAATAGGGGATGAGAGAGTGCTAAGAAAACTGATGTACCAGAGGAAGCTCGGCATCATGAGGAGGAGACCACAGAGTATAGAGCCTTATGACTAAAGACGGTATCAGGAACTTTCAACTTTAGCAATGACACCCAAAATTCCAGCCAAGACCCGTTATTTCTCAGCATCATGGGTAGAGAGGGCCCAGAGACCCTGCAGGCTGAGGGTCATCTTGTGGAAGGCAGGAGAAACCCAAAGGACCCTCCTTTCTGCACCTAAGCGCCTGAGGAGAAGGGAGACACAGCCCTGAGATATGACGTGAATTTGAACCCACTGTTTACCCCCCAGCTGACAGTTTTAAACTGGAAGAGATTGAGTTAAATTTAATAAAGAAACTGTAGGTATCTTTATCAGCATGAGCAAGAAGGGAGTTAGTCTGAAGCAGGAGGGACTAATTTCATGTATATAAGGTTACTTGGTTTTCTATTTTGCATCTGAGTTGTAGTGTGTAAACTTCTATTCTGCTTCATCTCTGTATATCTCATGCATACACCTACACACACACACACGAGTTTTTGAATTCCTTCTCTGAAAAAAAATCATCATGTCAAAAAATATGCTCCAAAGTAGTAGACAACAGAAGACCCTAGGGAAGGTTGGCTTTCAAAGGGAAAGGTTGAGGATTCATTTACTTTATAGTATGTGAGGTAACCAAGTGCCGTGGTTAAGACCATGCAGCCCAATGTGCAGTCTTCAAGCCCAGGCTTCACTTGGGCAAGTCCTCTGTATCTCAGTGACTCCGTTTCCTCCTCAGGAAAATGGAAATAATAATCATGCCCACTTTATATGGATTGACATGAATACTAGCTGAGTTTTATCTGGAAAGCACTTAGAACAGTTCCTGGCATATGTGTAATGCTCTTTTAGTGTTTAACAAACAAACTCTGAGGACTTTCTTGGTGATCCAGTGGTTAAGACTCTGCCCTCTCAATGCAGGAGACACAGGTTTGAACCCTGATTGGGTAGCTAAGATCCCTCATGCAACTCTGGTCTCAGAATGTCAGACTCTTGAGGGACTGGTAATTGAAGGCAGGGTCACATGTGAGATGGTGACTTAGAATAACAAATGTCAGCTTTTCATCCAGAATTCCAAATCTGGACAGGTCCTTTGGCCATAGCCCTTCTTTCTCTCTAAATCTGTCTAGTCAGTGGATAGAAGATTGTTTTGTCCAGGGACTTCCCTAGTGGTCCAGTGTTTAAGACTCCACGCTTCCAATGCAGGGATTGTGGGTTCAATCCCTGGTCAGGGAACTAAGATCCCACATGCCACACGGTGTGGCCAAATTTAAATTAAAAAAAGAATTGTTTTGTCTGTTTGTGATACTAAAGGACTGTGAAAATTAATGAGGACAAAAGTCTGTGAAGTGCTTTGAATTTTTTAAAGGAAAAGTGAATAAAAAGTAATGTAATTTTTGAGGCACTTTTTCACCATCTTTGACATTCAACTGTTTCATCATTGTTGCATTTCTTCTAGGGCTCTCCATTGACTTGCTGCCTGAAAAAAAAAAAAGAGAGAGAGAAAGAATAGTAATCACAAATACAGTACGTCTCATGAAATGTTTGGCATTTAAATCACTCATAAAATCTAGAGCTGAATGGCCTACAGTAAATTTTAGATATATTTGCTGGTAGACTTTTTAAAAATTTCATCACAGTGGTAGCATTCAACAAGTGTGAAGGAATTTCTCTAGACCTGAATCCAGAAAATTAATCTAACACCTAAGTAAAAATAGAGATGGTTACTTTCTTCTATGTCCTTTTCTCTATTTTTAAACGCCCATTACTTGCTCATTCGCCTTCCCCAGATGTTAGCTGGGAGAAGGAAATCTTTTTTTAAAGCCTATCTAGAATTCACAGACACACAAAAGTGTTGATAGCACCAAAGGTGCAACTTACATCAAAATCTCACAGAATTCAAAATTTTAAGGACCTGTTGTTGCCACTTCATCTTCCATTATTAAATGCATAGAAATCACAAGGTGTGTACCTGTGAGAATTCTGTGAATTAACAGACATCTATAATGGATGTTATAATGGAGATGACATTTAGGCTTGGAGGTAGAGCTAATTCAGGTTTTCCAAAGTGTGATCAGCTGTTTAATACAAATATTGTTTTTAATCTACTGCTATGATCACATCGTCATATAAGCATGTTTCTCGAAATGGCAGGAAACTTGAGATCTGAGATACTTTTAGAAGGCATAGGTCCTATGAACCTTCTAGATGCAAATATGAATTACACTCAGCTAGATCTACCACCATGATCTAAAGCAGTTTTTTCAAACTGGGTCGTGGTTCATTCACTGGCATTGAAATCACCTTATAATTGAAAACTAGCATTAAAAAAATGGAAGATGATAATAGAAAGCATAACATCATAGTGGTAGGGCATCTTACATTGAAAGAGAAATCTTTGTTTCTGTGTGTGTGTATGTGTGTGTTGGGTTATGATACATAGTGGGTTATTTTTAGAGTGAACCAATAAGATATATTTGAAAGCCACTGATCCAAGATTACAATATGCATATTTCTCAGCCAATATAAACTACTAATAAGAGGAAATTAGGACACACCTAATGGAAAAATAATTTTTCAATAAATTTCATAGACCTTGATATTATTCACAGCCTCTAAAGCAAGTATTCTATCTTTGAATATTTATCTTAAGCATAGAATCCAAAATTCAGACAATGATTATTATATAGAAATATTCACTGCACTGTTATTCACTGTACTGGGAAACCCAAACATCTTAAATGCTCAATAACAGCACTGGTAGGTCACTTTAGAATATAAATTGTAGTTGAGCATGGCATCATCATTAAAGCAACATTTTTAGAGAATTTATAGTGACATGGGGAATGCTTATGATATATTAAATAAAAGGATTCAAACGTATACTCTGTAATCTTAAGAATTGCAAAACTTGTTGAAAGAAAAATGCTAAAATAGTGGTTTTCTGAGTTGGGTTACAGATGATTTTCATTCTCTGTTTTTCTACATTTTATGTTTCTACAGTACACCTGTAGCCTATCTACTGTCTAATGAAAAGGGGTATTTCTTTCCAAAAAAGTTCCCCCAATAAATGAAACATTAAAACAGGGTCAATCCATGCGAAGAAAAAGTAGAACAAAATAATCACCACTGTTTCCTCTTTGTTAATGTTTGGGTACTGATTATATCAACATGGACCTAGAAGGTAAGGAGCTATTTAGGAAAATATTAGCATACTTAGGGTATTGTTTAAGTGTTTATACAGTTTTGTTCAGTTACAAATATTTGGACTTTTACTATGTTATTTTTATTTTGCATGGATACATTATTCTCTATTTATTTTTGTTACCTTTATTACTTATGTTACTTTGTTATGTATTTACAACTCCATTTTTAAATAGTGTTTCTGAAACTTAAATTTAAAAAATCCCCCTTACTAGCATAATACATATTCTTATCTGCCAAGTAACAATGCTCATCATCACGGGCTTTTGTAAGGTTGCCACCTTGGCGGACCACCTGTTGGGCCCGAAAGAGTAATATTTTCCTTCTTTCACATGCAGTTCATAGTGTAATGACTTTGAAGATTCCAGTTCACGCTATCCCTGGGTGATTAGTGCCTGTCCATGAGTAACTTTCCTTTTCTCAAGACCAGCACTTCAGTGACCCATCCCTGCTATAAAAGATTACCACTAACTTGGCAGCTTAAAACAACCCTAACTTCCTATCTTACAATTCTGAAGATCAGGAATACAAGATGGTTCCCACTGGACTAAAATCAAGGTGTCACCAAGCCTGAGATCCTTCTGGAGATTCTAGGCAAGAACATGCTTCCTTGCCTTTTCCCGGTTTTAGAAATTGCCTGCTTTCATGGCCCCTTCCTCCACCTTCAAAGCCTGCAGCATAGCATCTTAAACTCTCTCTTTCTCTGCCTTCCATCTTCAAGTTGCCCTCTCTGCCAACACTGAAACTCCTGCCTCTCTTTTAACAAACACTTTTGAGATTACACTGGGTCTGCCTTGATAATCCACGGTAACTCACTATCCTTAATCTAATGATATCTGCAAAGTCCCTTTTGTTATGTAAGTAACTTACAGGTTCTGGGGATTAGGACATGGACATCTTTTAGGGAAACCATTATTCTTTCTACCATTACCCCATTGCCAGGTTGGACAAAACAGCTTAAAACAGGGGTAGATCGGGGGAGGATCATCTCTCTTGCATTACAGGTAGAGTGATTTGAAAACTGTGCTGTGCCTGTAGCTGCCCCCAATGGTGTGTGGACCAGTGATTTTCCACTTAGAGGACAACATCCGTTAGCAGCAGGATCTGTCACTCAGTCACTGGCAATAGCCAAAGGTTAACCAAAGAAGAGATGGTTTCCAGCTAGCCCATTACTATTCAAGTCTAAGCATCACAAAAATGTAGATAAGGTGCAAAGTACACATAAATAGACACGAAAGAACCTGCATGTTTCCTTTCTATCACTGTCTCTTGGGCTGCTGCTCTGTAAATGGCAAATGAGCCAGAGATGGGAGATTATGGGCTCAAAAAAATTCAGAGGTTATTCTAACTTGTGTCTGTTTTTATTTCAGAACTTTTAAAGTTCCTCAAGTAATACCACATTGGGAAAAAAAATTTAGAAAATACAGTTAAGCAATAATAAAAAGAGTGTTATTTGTATGTCCCATCTGGTTCTCCAAAGTGAAATACAAAACAACTAGTTGCCAGGGTTTTTTTTTTAAGACCTTTTTACTGAGTTGTGGATTTAGAAGATTAAAAGTCATTTAAACAACTAAATTAAACTTCAAAGCAATAAAAACTTTTGGTTATGAGCTTAACTATCTCCATACTACTGCTTTTGTTTTGTTTTAAATGCAAGAGTGTGCTATTTTTTAAAATGTAATTTCACTGAAATTATAGTCAGTTTTCTCCAGATTTGAGCAGACCCCTCTGTCACCCAGCTTTTCTTTCATAGTCCAGGTCATGTTTTTCCTGCTTTCCTTCAAAACTGATAGATGAAATGAAATGCCAGTATTCACAAGCCAATGAGTCTTTTAATTCCTCTATGTGGACAATAATGATATGTGATTCTTTCCTGTCTGTCTCTTCATTTCCTTTAAACTATTTCTTCTCAAGCTATTACCCTGCCTGAAATATTCCAGCCTCCTCCCCACAAGCCTAATTTCTGCCCATCCACTCAGAGTGAAAGTGCTCAGTCATGTCCGACCCTTTCCGACCCTATGGTCTATACCTCACAAGGCTCTCCATCCATGGAATTCTCCAGGCCAAAATAGTGGAGTGGGTAGCCATTCCCTTTTCCAGGGGATCCTCCCAACCCAGGGATCAGAACCCAGGTCTCCAGCATTACAGGCAGACTCTTTACCATCTGAGCCACAAGGGCTTGCCTGGAGCCTGGCATTTTTGTCATCTTCTCCAGCTTACAGGACCTCCTTTCACAGAAGTTAGGTACCTGTTGCTGAGTCTCCTATGATGTTCAGCAACCAACCTGGACACTCCACCCATATCTCCTGACCCTTTCCCAGGGCTGGAGCTCTCCTCCACCCTCACTGCCCCTTGTGCCATCATATTCCAAAAATAGACCTTTACATTTGTTGATGGGATTGACCTTTCAGATATTTGTATTCTTTTCACCCTAGACGCATTATAAACTACATGAAGGTAGAGATCATACTTATTTATGAAAAAATACAGCAAATGTATACTGAGCTCCTACTCTTTGCCGGGTTCTAGGCCAAGGACTAGAAATGCAAGGGTAAATTAAGACAATTTTGTTGTAAATTTCTAAGGGTCTGGTGCAGAACACAGAAGTAAACCAACAATGACATGTTCGTGTGAGAAGTGTCCTAAAATAGAAACATGTGGGATTGGCCCAGACAGCCTCGATATCGGGAAAGCCTTTAAAAAGGAAAAGTCTTCCGATTGAGGCATGAAATGCAAGGAAAGCAGGAGGGAGGAGAATTGGTATACATTTAGCAGGCACTGAGCACTCGACACCGAGCAGGTGTCACTCGTATATCACCTCACTGGATCCTCACAGCAATCCTAGGAAATATGTGGGGCGGGCAGAAGACATCAGACAGGTATGGTTCATTTACTGTCTCATCATCCATCCCTAATATCAGCAAAGTCCTGGGCAGCACTTCTCATGGTCTTTTTTTTTTTTTTCTTTTTTTGGTTGTGCCAGGTCCTAGCTGCAGCATGCGAGATTTTCATTGCAGCACACAGAATCTTTAGTTGCAGCATGTGGGATCTAGTTCCCCAACATGGCCCCCTGTATTGGGAGTGTGGAGTACCAACCATTAGACCACAAGGGGATTCCCCTGTGCAGCACTTTTAATGTGCCAGCACTATTCCAAATAGTTTCTACTATTAATGTATGTCATTCATTTAATGATTACAATAAATAACTCTGCAAGATAAGTATTATAGTTACTCTTATTTTACAAATTGGCAGAGTAAGCACAGAAAAGTTAAGTAACTCACCCACAGTCACACAGCGAATAAGTGGGCAAGCTGGATTTAAACCAGACACTACAGAAATTCTACCAGACTATTTTTTTCATCCCTTGAATATTTTTTCTGGTGAAAGTAATGCATATCCCCCATGGTTCAGCAAGTAAAGAATCTGCCTACAATGCAGGAGACACAGGAGATGCAGGTTTGATCCCTGGGTTGGGAAGATTCCCCAAAGAAGGAAATGGCAAACCACTCCAGTATTCTTGCCTGGGAAATCCCATGGACAGAGGAGCCTGGTGGACTACAGTCCAAAGGCTCACAAAGAGCTGGACATGATTACACAGGCATGCATTCTTACTAGAGAGGCCAACAATCTAAAGTTGTGTAAAATGTAAGTCACTTCTTCACACATCCCCTGATTCCAATGCCTGTTTAAACTGATGAGTTTTGATGCTAGATGTATTGAAAATTATCCCCATTTGACAGATGGAAAAAGTGAGTCTCATAAATGTTAAATAACTTGTCTGGGGTTACTGAGTTATCAGGTAGACATCTGGGATTCAGCACATTTCTGGGTCCATCTTCTAGGTGGAGCTACCAGGCAAATTAGGGAGTATGGTGAAAAGCCCCTGAGCTGACAACAAACACATGCTTTGTCAGCAAAGCAGAGAAAGGCTGCACCTGCCATGCTGATGAAATTGTTGGTGATGTGCAAAGGAGCATAGGAGTTGGATTACAAAAGAAAGCTGAGTACCCAAGAATGAATGCTTTCAAACTGTGGTGCTGGAAAAGACTCTTAAGAGTCCCTTGGACTGCAAGGAGATCAAATCAGTTAATTCTAAAGGAAATCAACCCCGAATATTCACTGGAAGGACTGATGCCAAACCTGAAGCTCCAATATTTCAGCCACCTGATGTGAAGCGATGTCTCACTGGAAAAGACCCTGATGCTGGGAAAGATTGAGGGCAGGAAGAGAAGGGGACGAGAGAGGATGAGATGTTGGATGGCATCATCGATTCAACGGACATGAATTTGAGCAAATTCTGGAAGACAGTGGAGGACAGAGGAGCCTGGCATGCTGCAGTCCGTGAGGTCACAAACAGTTGGACACAACTTAGTGGCTGAACAACAACAGAGGGGGCACAGAACGCTACTGACCTTTTGGGAAGTTCTCTCAGGTGATGCTGTGGCAGGTGGAACCTCAGAAACCAGAACCTGGAATGAAGCAGTTGGTGAGGACTGACACACATTAATGACACTGGTGGGATGGAGCGTCACGATGGGAATTCATGACAGATTTGTTGTGGGGCAGGAGGGAAAAGGACATTCTGTCATACATCCCTGGCTTCTGGTCTGGGTGATGCAGTGGGGAAGGGGGTGCTGGGGTTGGGGAGGGGGTGTCGGGCACCTATGCCATCCCCAGAGGTAGGGAGGAAACTTCTTTCCCATTTGGAGTTTGCTTGTGACCGGAAGCTGATGCTTGGTAAAATCTCAATATTTGCTCAGTCCAGACAAAAATGAAACAAAACAAAAAACTTTGTCTTTGTTATACTGACTGTGGAATGGCTAGAAATTTTACTTTTCTAGAAGTAGCCTCTCATTAGGAGTTCTAGAAAGTCCTTAAGATAGTGCAGGCATTCTGAAATTACTCTTCTGCTACTTTCTTTCTCTAGCCCCTCAGGGGAAAACTTTGCCAAGCCTGAAATTTTCCACCCACTGAGATTTCCTATCAACCCATCTCTGAGCAAACAACCTAATTCTAGGATACAGCTGATCAGCTGCATATGGTAATGTCCCATCTCTGGCCAACAGCACCAACCTCAACAGCTGGACCAGAAAGCAAGGAAGCAGTAAAGAAAAGAGGGGCCATGGGGACTTCCCTTGTGATCCAGTGGTTAAGAATCCACCTTCCAATGCCAGAGGACATGGATTTGATCCCTGGTCAGGAAGCTAAGATTCCAACTGCCTTGGGGCAACTAAGCCTGTGTGTCACAACTAGAGAGAAGCCTGCACAGTAAGACCCAAAGCAGCCATAAATAAATCGATATATAAATGTTGTTTTAAAATTCAATACTATGTAACCACTTAAATTAAAAAATAAAAAGTGGTCACAGAGTGGGTGTGGAGGTTGATGATCAGTTTACAAGACCACAGCACGGCAAAAGCAAGCGAGTTTGCCACTAGGAGGCCAGGCCTGGGAAAAACTGCAGAAGTAATAGGTCTTTGTTTCAGAGTTGAAAATCTTGACCAAGACACAAGACCAGGACAAGAGAACCCACTACAGCAATAATTCTGTAGAACTCTCTGGAACTCAGAGTCAGCAAGCAGACTCGCTGCAGCATCTACTCTGGGGTTTCCAGACTATATTTGCTGGCTTAACAGCTCAGATCTACCCTGCTAAGTCTGAACCTGACAGTTTTCTGGATTTGATGAGAATGCTGATAGGAGCAGAGTAATTACTGGCCAGCTAAATGGTCAAAATCCAACAAACGATAAACAAAAGGAAGACAGCTGTTGGTGTTCCATATAGAAGTCTTTGAGCCCTAAGGAAGTCACTTCAGTGAAAAATTGTAGTGTAGTAACGGTGATGCCACAAACTATTTTATGTTTAATACTATCATTTTACCTGGCAGTGAAACAAAATGTTTATCCAAAAAATTTCCACCCAGATGCCTAGAAATTCTAATTTGTGCGCTTAATGGATAGATTTCAGGTCCTTGGAAAACTCACTCCTCACATGCTGGGAATAGATGCTGGGACCTTGTCTATTTACCACTTTCTCCCAGTTCTTTTTCTTTTGGCTACACCCCACTGTATGTAGGATATTAGTTCCGTGAGACCAGGGATCCAACCTGCGTCCCCTGCATTGGAAGCATGGAGTTTTAACCACTGGACCACTAGTGAAGTTCTTTGTTTTCCTTTTTTTTTTTTTCCTCTCTCCCAGTTCTGGCCCAAGGAGAGACCACCCATCTGAAATTGCAGAGAAATGTCCTTAGGGCAGAACAAGGCTGTGGACTGGCCCAGGCCCAACACAATGGCCTGCAGAGGAGAGGCTGGGCTGGAGGAAGTGAGCAGTACCTCCCGTGATGCCCTGTGCACTCCTTGAGAAACCCAAGGCACTGGAAACTGGGGGTCCACAATCCTGACCCCCACCTGGATAGACGCTAGAATATCTCTGCCCTCCCCTCCATCAGACAAGTCTCTGTTTCCTGTGATTTCCTTCTGTCCAAGCCTGCCCCTGACACTCATTCATCCCACTTCACTGGGATAAATAGCACACAGAGGATGGTTTCTCAGACCTGCCCTTGATGGAAGAGGTAAACCACGCCAGGAGTTCCAGATTCTCATAAGTGTGAAGCAGTCAGCTTCCAGTCAACATTTGGAAGTAGGGACATCCTGTAATCCCAGTCATTTCAGCTCAGTGTTCGTTTCTCGGTGTCACCATCCTAGTCAAACAAAATACAGTTGATCCTCACTATTGGAGGATTCTGAATTTGCAAATTTGTCTATTCACTAAAATGTGTATGTATTTGTAACCCCTAAAGCAATAAAGGGTTCCTTCAGTAGTCACAGGTGAAAAAGTGAGTGTTTGTCACTCAGCCGTGTCTGACTCTTTGCGACCCCATTGACTGTAGCCCACCAGGTGCCTCTGTCCACAGGATTCACCAGGCAAGAATAGTGGTTGCTACTGCTGCTAAGTCGCTTCCATCATGTCTGACTCTCTGAGACCCCATAGACAGCAGCCCACCAGGCTCCCCCGTCCCTGGGATTCTCCAGGCAAGAATATTGGAGTGGGTTGCCATTTCCTTCTCCAATGCATGAAAGTAAAAAGTGAAAGTGAAGTCGCTCAGTTGTGTCCGACTCCTAGTGACACCATGGACTGGAGCCTACCAGGCTCCTCCGTCCATGGGATTTGCCAGGCAAGAATACTGGAGTGGGTTGCCATTGCCTTCTCCAAAGAATAGGGGAGTGGGTTGCTATTCCCTTCTCCAGGGGATTTTCCCAACCCAGGGATCGAACCTGGGTCTCTTGCACTGCAGGCAGATTCTTTACCGTTTGAGCCACGAGGGAAGATAGTAGTCACAGGGGATTAGTTCAAAGATACCCCGCCAGACACCAAATTCTATGGATGCTCAAATCCTTTTATAAAATGATGTAGTGTTTAAATAGAACCCACACACATCTTTCTGTATACTTTACACCATCTCTAGATTACCTATAATACCTAATACAATGAAAATGCTATATAAATAGTTGTCATTGCAAGCAAATTGAACTTTTGCTTTTTGGAACTTTCTGGAATTTTTTTTTTTTTTGGTATTTTTCAATGACTGTTGGTTGAACCTGCAGATACAGAGGACTGACTGTACATGCAGCACTTTTATAGTAATTTGTACATAAATGCAGAGTAGTGAGAAATTTGAGTCTCTGGGCACTTAGCTGAGATTAAATAATCTGATATTCTGCCTTCTTGTTTCAGCTCTCACACTGTAAACAGCATTATTTGCACAGGCTATTTAGTGCCACACTTTTCAAAATTTTGAGCTTTTTGTTGGTGATTTTGCTATTCAAGGGGGCTTCCCTGGTGGCTCAGATGGTAAAGAACCTGCCTGCAATGCAGAAGACCCAGGTTCGATTCCTGGGTTGGGAAGATACAGTGGAGGACGGCATGGCAACCCACTCCACTATTCTTGCCTGGAGAATTCCCATGGACCAAGGAACCTGGTGGGCTATAATCCATGGGGTTGTGAAGAGTTGGAAATGACTGAGTGACTAACACTTCATACACTTGCTGTTTAAAATGACTCCCGAGCATAATGTTGAAGTGCTGTCTTTTCCTAAACTCAAAATGGCTGTGATGTGTCTTATGGAGAAAATATATCTGTTAGATTAGCTTCATTCAGGCATAAGTTTAGTGCTGCTGGCCATGAGTTCAATGTTAATGAGTCAAAAATATACATTAAGTAAGGTGTCTTCCCTGGTAGCTCAGGTGGTAAAGAGTCTGCCTGCAGCGTGGGAGACCCAGGTTCGATCCCTGAGTCCAGAAGATCCCCTGGAGAAAGAAATGGCAACCCACTCCAGTACTCTTGCCTGAAAACTCCCATAGACAGAGGAGCCTGGCTGGCTACAGTCCATGGGGTCACAAAGAGCAGAACAGGACTGCATGACTAACTAGGTGGTTTTGAGTTTAGGAAAAGACAGCACTTCAACATTATGCTCGGGAGTCATTTTAAACAGCAAGTGTATGAAGTGTTAGTCACTCAGTCATTTCCAACTCTTCTCATCCCCATGGATTATAGCCCACCAGGTTCCTCTGTCCATGGGAATTCTCCAGGCAATTGTGTGGTAGCGAGGTTATGCTCAAATCCTTCAAGCTAGGTTTCAGCAGCATGTGAACTGAGAACTTCCAGGTGTAGAAGCTGGGTTTCAAGGAGGCAGATATCATATTGCCAACAACAATTTTTAATGTACACATACTAAATGCTCTGAAGGAAAAGAGCTTGATGTTCTGACCGCTTAGGACACAAGACCATGACCTGGACAGGGAGTGAGGGGAGGCTCCCCAAAAGTAAAGCTTAAGATAAGCCCTGAAAGACAAGTAAGAGGCAAGCATCCCAATTAGAGGGAAGAACATGTACAAAGGCGCTGAGAAGGAAGAGGGCAGGATGCTCATAGGGAGCCGTTAACAAAAGTGTAAAACCTATAGTGTTTTGAGGGGAAATTTGGAAGTTGCTATAATAAATATATATATATTTTAGCCATGCCACTTGGCTTATAGGATCTTAATTACCTGACCAGGAAATAAACCTGTGCCCCCTGCAGTAGAAGTGTGAAATCCTAACCACTGTGCTGCCAGGGTATTCCAGGAAGTTTCTATAATATTTTAAATGTGCACACTCCTCAACTCAGCAAACTTATTTGCACAAGTAGCATTAACCTGATGGTGAGGAGAGCCATGCTTGTTATTAAAAAAACTCTGGAAACAGCCTAAGTGTCCATGAATTAGACAACGGTAAGCTAAACTGCAGCCTGGAATGCTGCAGTTCATGGGGTCACGAAGAGTCAGGCACGACTTAGCGACTGAACAACAACAAACTAAACTATAGAACATCCATTTTTACAAAATTCCAGACAGCAATTAAAAAGAATAAAGTAGTGGAATTCTCTGATAGTCCAGTGATTAGGACTCTGAGCTCTCAATGCCAAGGGCTCGGGATCAATATCTACCTGGTAAGGGAACTACAATCCCACAAGCCACATGGCACACCAAAAAAATAAAATAAAGTCTAACCTTTTAAAAAATAAATAGGACACTTTTTTTTTTAAAGGAATGAAGTAAGCAAAGATACAGTAGCTTGGGAATACCTAAAAGATTTAGTGGTTAGAGAGAAGAAGGTCATTGGCAGCTCTGTTCCAGTAGGTACTCACCTCCACAAGTACTCGGCCCCTGAGCAAAGACAATTGCAAACAAGGGCTAATCTTTCTTTGGCATGTTTTTCAAAAACTAAAGCAGAAGGCTCTTCCATGAGGTTAACTTTCATTGCTTTCATGACACATCAGGAAATCCACGGAGTTATACATTAGGGGAGCCTGACATATTTATTTTCTATTAATAAATCTGAGCTTCTCTTGAGGCACCAAGGTAAGCTTGATTAAAGTTCTCTTTCAGATCATTCCCGAGTGGGAGCTTTCTCTCCTGTATTTCAACGCCTAGTGCAGCTCCTTGTCACACGGTTGCCAGGAGATAGCACAAGAGCCAACTCCCCATCTCCTCTGCTATGGTAACACGCCACTATTTCCTGATCCATCTTCTTTCTGAGGGAGTCCATATTTCTGAGAGTGGTATGCTACCCTTGATTATTCAGTTAATCTTGCAGAGAGAAAAGAATCCTTCTAACCCTCCTTCTGCACAAAGAGACCTCCTCATGCGGAAGCAGCCTGCCACTGACTTTTCCTTTGGGATCTTGCATTGCAGCTGCCATCATTCTGTCTTATCCTTCCAAGGTTTCCGTGAGACACTTCTGGAAACAGAAATAAACTTTGGACCTTACAAGTACAATAACTCACTTAATTGGTGACTTCTCAAATAGAAGGCAAGGTCATCATAGGTTTTTCCTAACCTACGAGCAGAAAGTGTGTTGAACACGGGGTTGATGGAAATGGGGCTCACCAAGTGTCTCAATTTCTTCATCTGCAAAATGAAGATGTAGCCCTTTGTAGGTTCCTGTGAGGATTAAATGAGTGCGTGTACACGATGCTCTTAGAACAGTGACTGGCACACAGAAGAGGCTCAAGAAACATCAGCTATTATTATCATCATAAGTAAAATGGACTCCCATTTGTTTTGACCAGGAATTTTAATCAAATTTATAGAAAAAAGAACTAAGATATAAATTATTAGGACTGTTTCATTTGTAAGTGACCAAGGCTTCTCTCATTATTGCACTTCACTTTACTGTACTTGGCAGATACTGTGCTTTTAACAAATGGAAGATTCTGTCAACCCGGCATTGTCAGATGATGGTTAGCATTTTTTTAGTAATAAAGTATTACTAAATTTTGCTTATTTGTTTCTTTATTTCTGTCTGCCTTGGGTCTTCACTGCTGTGCACTAGCTTTCTTTAGTTGTGGCGAGCGGGGGCTGCTCTCTAGTTGTTTTCTCATTGTGGTGGTTTCTCTTGTTGCAAAGCACAGGCTCTAGGCGCACGGGTTCAGTAGTTGTGGCACATGGGTTTAGATAAGCCAAGGTGTATGGAATCATCCCGGACCAGGGATCGAACCTGTGTCCCCTCCATTGGAGGGCAGATTCTTAACCACTGGCATCGAGTGGATCGGCAAGAAGAGTTACTGACTGGAGGAGGGAGAGGAGGTGGGAGATGGGAGAGCCGAAGGATTATCAGTAATAGGAGACAGAGGGCAAGCTGCAATTTCACTCATGCCTGACATTGACAGCACAGGTTCTGGCTCCTTGTTGGATTCAGTTCTACCTAGCCTCTTGATGTCCAGGCAGTAGCTCCTTTTTTCTCATCACAGATGACATGGTAGCACTGGGTTGCATTCTGAATGGCTGCTGCAACCTTTGTGTACTGTTCTATGTTTGTGTCCTGTGCCTCCTCAAATAAAGAAAATCCCCTTGCCATTTCCTTGCATCATGAATCTCTTTGGTTCTTCAGTTACTTCTTCCTATTGTCTCTCACCGTCCTTTCTCTGAGCCAGTGCATTTTCCTCATCACTGCTGCTTTTTGCTTGCTTCCAGACATTCTGGGCTTAATATAAAGATACTGTACTACTGTACTTTATACAGGACTCAGGCTCTTTAGTTCCTCTTCACTTTCTGATATTAGAGGGGTATTATCTGCAATGACTAGATTTGTCAGCCAATATTTGATATTAATTTCTCAACAAACACAGGAAAGAAAAATGATCAAATGAAGACTGCTTGTGAACAGGAGTGTCTAAACCTTGACATGATGCTGACTTTGGTTTCATTGGGCCTGCCATTGTTGCAAAAGGAGTACAACAAGGTTGTGTATTGTCACCCTGCTTATTTAACTTCTATACAGAGTATATTATGCAAAATGCCAGGCTGAATAAGTCACCATCTGGAATCAAGGTTGCCAGGAGGAATATCAACAACCTCAGATATGCAAATGATATCACTCTGATGGCAAAAAGTGAAAAGGAACTAAAGAGCCTTTTGATGAAGGTGAAAGAGGAGAGTGAAAAAGCTGGCTTATAACTCAACTTTCAAAAAACTAAGATCAGGGCATCTGGTCCCATCACTTCATGGCAGACAGATGGGTAAAAAGTAGAAGCAGTGGCAGATTTTATTTTCTTGGGCTCCAAAATTGCTGCAGACAGTGACTGCAGCCATATAGTCAAAGCTATGGTTTTTCCAGTAGTCATGTACAGATGAGTACATGTACAGAGAGTTGGACCATAAAGTAGGCTGAGCACCAAAGAATTGATGCTTTTTAACTGTGGTGCTGGAGAAGACTCTTGAGAGTCCCTTGGACTGCAAGGAGATCAAACCAGTCAATCCTAAAGGAAATCAGCCCTGAATATTCATTGGAAGGATTGGCTGAAGCTGAAGCTCTAATACTTTGGCCACCTGATGTGAATAGCTGACTCACTGGAAAAGACTCTGATGCTAGAAAAGATTGAAAGCAAAAGGAGAGGAGGACAGCATAGGATGAAATGGTTAGATAGCATCACTGACTCAATGGACATGAATCTGAGCAAATTCCGGGAGATACTGAAGGACAGGGTAGCCTGGCATGCTGTAGTCCATAAGATTGCAAAGAGTTGGACACAACTTAGGGACTGAACAACAACAGCCATCCTTGTATGACTGTCTTTGGTTTTGAAGGCTGGACTTACACATTGACCAGAGGACCACTGACAGTGACAAATCAAAGCTGAGAAGGAATAAATCTGTGTAGGCAGCTGCACACCAATATCAGTGGACAAGATTTGGAGTTTCAGTCTGTTGAAAATATGTAAAGACCTTGATACCCAGTTAGACCCATCAGGCCCCAGCTGAATCCCATTTGTTACTGTAGCTAAATATCCATTGATCCCACTGCTTTTTTTTTTTTTTCTAGAGAAGTCAACAACTATTCTTTAATTGAAATACATCCCACTCATATCCTGAGGCCTAGTATGAAATTCTCACTGGCAGACCTGGCATGGGAGGCTGGGCATGGACAGTAGGAGTTTTGACCTTATTATATTTTCAATTTGATTTTCCCCAAGAGGGTGATAAAAATAAAGGGATGGTCAGAACAAGAATATATTTAGACAATTACTTGCCTGCTAGTTTCTGGGTAAATTGATTATCTGCTCTGTTACCAATGAGTCAACAACATATTATTTAAATGTATTTATCTGAGAAAGGTTGCCCACTGATAATGAAATATAATTTTATTAGAGCCTCTTCACTGACCCAAGTATGCCCTGACTTTCTGGGTTAGGGTTATGTTACCTATCTTGCATTATATTGTAATTCCCAAACTTTCTGGCCTCAGGATCTCTTTACATGCTTAAAAATTGTTGAGGACTTCAAGGAGTTTTTAGTTATGTGGGTTAGATCTATGAATATTTACCAATTCACATAGAAATAACAATTCCATATCATGTTAATATAACATTTTCTGAAAAATAAACATCTTTTCCAAAACCACAAGAGAGAGGGAGAGAGAGAGAGTTAATTTTTCAGATCTCTTTAGTACATGGCATAGTACAACACTGCAGATTTTACATATGTTTGTGTGCTAAATAAGTTGTGATGGCTTTGGTTGAAGGATATGAAGATTATCTGGGCTTATAAAGATACAGAGTTGAAAAAGAGAGGGCTGTTATAATAGCCTTTTCAGATGATTTTGGATATTCTTCTTTGATACTACACTAAAATTTGACAATTGGTACTTTCTTAAAAGGTTAGCTGCAGTATAGAATCTGAAATCACATCAATGCCTTTTTTTGTACTCTGTGACATTAAAATTCATTGGTTTATCTCGCATTTGGAAAGATTTTGTATCATCATGCATTCCAATACCCGGAAAATACTGGTTTTCTGAATTAGGCAGGTCTCCCAAATGTTGACCCAATTCATTACACAATATTTAAAAAGTAACAGCCACCACCAGCTTCATCAGGAAAGCTGCTGATGGAAAGCTACTGAATTCATGGACATGGATGCAAGTTTTTCAAAGTTCTATTTCTGAAAAGTTTGAAAGCTAGAATTTTATCACTAGCAATAAATACTGCTCATTGTTTACATTAAAGTACCAAATCCATTTTGCTAATTTTCAAGAAACCGTCTGTCAGATACCCAGGTCTCACTAGCCACAGATTGTCTGACAGTTATTCTTTCAGGTAAAAATGGCATTTCATAAGGAAGGTGGCTAGTTTAGCTAATAACTCAGATAGTCGCCTAAGATATACATCCTTCAGGATATGCAGCCCCAGATCTTTATGAAGATATTTCATTTTGCCACACTGAATATTAAAAAGGTATATAATCAAGAGTTGAGGTTTAATAAAATTAATAACTTCTACAGTTTCACTGATGACATTCTTCAAGTTAAACTGACTTTTTTTTTTTAATGCAAGGGTGTAATGATGAAAATACAATCACTGCTAACATAAATCTGTGCCCTTGCCTTGATTCCTACTGACGTCTCAGCAGTTCTTCTTGTGATTACTTTGGCACTATCAGTGCATATTAACGGAATTCCTCAGTGTTTGTGTGTTTTAACTTTAATCCAGTCTGTTCTTTGATCCATGGACTCAGTGACACAAGCTGAGAAAAAGTGGGAGAGACGTTTTGCATGGACAGATTATCTGCATGTTAAGTTTAAACTGAAAAACTGAAAATGATTTTTTTTAGATATGGGCAGATATATTTTCTTCATTGAATGATAAAACACATTTTGAATAAGTACAGGTTGTTTCACCGATTCACAAAATTTGACAAAATAATGGCTCAATAATTCATGGTTGTCTTTACCACCATTCTGTCTAGCAAGACAAGCTTTCTTTCCAAAGAATGGGATATAGATACTCTTTTAAAAAAAATAATAATGGCTTTTTTGCATATGTTTTATATTTTTTCTAAGAATTTCATTCACTCTTTCATACATTATAACTTAAATATAATTATAAAATATAAAACAATTATACTGAAGCTCTGCTCAGTGACCACAGTATCAAGCATAAACAGAGACTAAATAGTTGAACCAAAAGCACTTCCATTCTTACATTCCAGTTGGGGAGATTAAAAAGGAAACAGCAAATTTATAACTTTCTACAGGTAATTACTCTGTTTTGACTCTCCTGACATCCCATGCAGTAGGTAATTGTAGGAGGCAGAATATGGCTCCCCAAAGAAGTCTTGGAGAAGGAAACGGCAACCCACTCCAGTGTTCTTGCCTGGAGAATCCCAGGGATGGCGGAGCCTGGTGGGCTGCCGTCTATGGGGTCACACAGAGTCAGACACGACTGAAGCAACTTAGCAGCAGCAAAGAAGTCTATCCTAATCCCCCAAATCTGTGACTATGTTACCTTACATGGCAAACAGTGATTAAGTTAAGGATCCTGAGATGTGAAATCATCCTAGATTATCTGAGTGGGCTGAATGTAATAACAAAGGTCCATATAAGAGGGAGACAGAAAAGTTAGAAGGAGAAGATGTGACAAGGGAAGCGGAATTTGGAGTAATGCAGAGCCATGGGCCAAGGAACATGGGAGCAAATTCTCTCCCATCACCTCCACAAGGAATGCAATCCAGTCAATAGCTCACTGAGGCCCAACTTGGACTTTTGATCTCTAGCAACTATAAGATAAGATTTGTGCTGTTCAACTGTAAGATTTGTGTTGTTCAAAGCAACTAAGTTTGTAAAAAACTAAATATAGAACTATCATATGATCCAACAATCTCACTCCTGGACATATATCCAGAGAAAACCATAATTAGGAAAAATACAGGCACCTCAAAGTCCATTGCAACACTATTTATAATAGCCAAGACACGGAAAAAACCTAAATGTCCATAAAGAAGACATGGTACATATATACAATGGATTATTACTCAGCCATATAAAAGAATGAAATGATGCTATTTGCAGCAACATGGATAGACCTAAAGATTGTCATACTGAGTGAAGTAAGTCAGACAGAGAAAGATAATATCATGATATCATTTATATGTGGAAACTAAAAAGAAAATGGACTTATTTATAAAACAGAGTCACGGATGTAGAAAACAAACATGGTTTCCAGGAGGAAAAGGGGGAAGGGATAAATTGGGAGATTTGGATTGATATATACACACTGCTGCTGCTGCTGCTAAGTTGCTGCAGTCGTGTCTGACTCTGTGCGACCCCATAAACGGCAGCCCACCAGGCTCCCCAGTCCCTGGGATTCTCCAGGCAAGAACACTGGAGTGGGTTGCCATTTCCTTCTCCAATGCATGAAAGTGAAGTCGCTCAGTCGTGTCCGATTCTTCATGACCCAATGGACTGCAGCCCACCAGGCTCCTCCGTCCATGGGATTTTCCAGGCAAGAGTACTGGAGTGGGGTGCCATTGCCTTCTCCGATATACACACTACTATATATAAAATAACTAATAAGGACATACTGTATAGCACAAAGAACTCAATACTTTGTAATGATCTATATGGGGAAAGAGTCTAAAAAAGAGTTATATATATATAACTGATTCACTTTGCTGTACACCTGGAACAAACAAAACATTGTAAATCAACTATACTCCAACAAAAATTATAGAAAAAATCAGCAACTAAGTTTGTGGTAAGTTTATTACAGCAGTAGGAAACTAATACAGTTGGGCATCATTACTGGTCCTGTTTGACAGATGAAAAAAGACTGAGTGAAATGTTCACATGACTTAAACCACATACATTGTGGAGAAAGTACAAAATGGTATAACTCCCGTGGAAGACATCTTAATATTATCTATCAAAATTATCCATGCATTTACTCCAGTCACCTACCTAAGGCAGATACACCTACTTGCATGAAATGGCACGTGTTCAAGTCCATTTACAGCAGCATCATTCATTAGAGCAAAGTATCAGATACAATCCAATTAACAGAATAGAGAGCCCAGAAATAAACCCACACATCTACAGACAATTAATCTTTGACCAAGGAGGCAAAAATAAAGAATGGAGAAAAGACAGTCTCTTCAGCAAGTAATGTTGGGAAAGCTGGACAGACCTCACATCACACACAAAAATAAGTTCAAAATGCCTTCTCAGTCTAAGTTCAGTCACTCAGTAGTGTCCGACTCTTTGTGACCCCATGAACAGCAGCACACCAGGCCTCCCTGTCCATCACCAACTCCTGAAGTTTACTCAAACTCGTGTCCATTGAGTCAGTGATGCCATCCAACCATCTCATCCTCTGTCGTCCCCTTCTCCTCCTACCCTCAATTTTTCCCAGCATCAGAGTCTTTTCAAATGAGTCAGCTCTTCACATAAGGTGGCCAAATTATTAGAGTTTCAGCTTCATCATCAGTCCTTCCAATGAATATTCAGGACTGATCTCCTTTAGGATGGACTGGTTGGATTTCCTTGCAGTCCAAGGGACTCTCAAGAGTCTTCTCCAACACCATATTTCAAAAGAATCAACTCTTCGGTGCTCAGCTTTCTTTCTTTCTTTTTTTTTTTTTTTTTTTTTGGAGGATAATTACTTTTTTTTATTTATTTTATTTTATTTTATTTATTTATTTATTTATTATTTTACTTTACAATTCTGTATTGGTTTTGCCATACATTGACATGAATCCACCATGGGTGTACATGCGTTCCCAAACACAGTCTAACTCTCACATCCATATATGACTACTGGAAAAACCATAGCCTTGACCTGACTGACTTTTGTTGGCAAAGTAATGTCTCTGCTTTTTAATATGCTGTCTAGGTTGGTCATAACTTTTCTTCCAAGGAGTAAGCGTGTTTTAATTTCATGGCTGCAGTCACCATCTGCAAGTGATTTTGGAGCCCCCCAAAATAAAGTCAGCCACTGTTTCCACTGTTTTCCCATCTATTTGCCATGAAGTGATGGGACCAGATGCCATGATCTTCATTTTCTGAATGTTGAGCTTTAAGCCAACTTTTTCACTCTCCACTTTCACTTTCATCAGGAGGCTCTTTAGTTCTTCTTCACTTTCTGCCATAAGGGTGGTGTCATCTGCATATTTGAGGTTATGGATATTTCTCCCAGCAATCTTGATTCCAGCTTGTGCTTCTTCCAGCCCAGCGTTTCTCATGATGTACAATGCATATAAGTTAAATAAGCAGGGTGATAATATACAGCCTTGACGTACTCCTTTTCCTATTTGGAACCAGTCTGTTGTTCCATGTCCAGTTCTAATTGTTGCTTCCTGACCTGCATACAGGTTTCTCAAGAGGCAGGTCAGGTGGTCTGGTATTCCCATCTCTTTCAGAATTTTCCACAGTTTATTGTGATCCACACAGTCAAAGGCTTTGGCATAGTCAATAAGGCAGAAATAGATATATCTCTGGAACTCTCTTGCTTTTTCCATGATCCAGTGGATGTTGGCAATTTGATCTCTGGTTCCTCTGCCTTTTCAAAAACCAGCTTGAACATCTGGAAGTTCACAGTTCACGTATTGCTGAAGCCTGGCTTGGAAAAGTTTGAGCATTACTTTACTAGCATGTGAGATGAGTGCAATTGTGTGGTAGTTTGAACATTCTTTGGCATTGCCTTTCTTTGGGATTGGAATGAAAACTGACTTTTTCCAGTCCTGTGGCCACTGCTGAGTTTTCCAAATTTGTTGGCATATGGAGTGAAGCACTTTCACAGCATGATATTTTAGGATTTGAAATAGCTCATCTGGAATTTCATTACCTCCACTAGCTTTGTTCGTAGTGATGCTTTCTAAGGCCCACTTGACTTCACATTCCAGGATGTCTGGCTCTAGGTGACTGATCACACCATCGTGATTATCTGGGTCATGAAGATCTTTTTTGTATAGTTCTTCTGTGTATTCTTGCCACCTCTTCTTAATATTTTCTGCTTCTGTTAGGTCCCTACCATTTCTGTCCTTTATTGAGCCCATCTTTGCATGAAATGTTCCCTGGGTAGCTCTAATTTTCTTGAAGAGATCTCCAGTCTTTCCCATTCTATTGTTTTCCTGTATTTCTTTGCATTGATCATTGAGGAAGGCTTTCTTATCTCTCCTTGCTATTCTTTGGAACACTGCATTTAAATGGGAATATCTTTCCTTTTCTCCTTTGCTTTTCACTTCTCTTCTTTTCAGTTATTTGTAAGGCCTCCCTAGACAGCCATTTTAATTTTTTTGCATTTCTTTTTATTGGGGATGGTCTTGATCCCTGTCTCCTGTACAATGTCATGAACCTCCATCCATAGTTCATCAGGTACTCTATCAGATCTAGTCCCTTAAATCTATTTCTCACTTCCATTGTATAATCATAAGGGATTTGATTTAGGTCATACCTGAGTGGTCTAGCGGTTTTCCCCATGTTCTTCAATTTAAGTCTGAGTTTGACAATAAGGAGCTCACGATCTGAGCCACTGTCAGCTGCTGGTCTTGTTTTTGTTGACTGTATAGAGATTTCCATCTTTGGCTTAATGACTTTAATATAACACAGGACACCATAAAACTCCTAGAAGAGAACATAGACAAAACATTCTCTGACATAAATCATGGCAATGTTTTCCTAGGTCAGTCTCCCAAGGCAATAGCAATAAAAGCAAAAGTAACCAAATGGGACCTAATCAAATTTATAAGCTTTGGCACAGCAAAGGAAAACAAAGAAAACTTATGAACTGGGGGAAAATATTTACAAACGGTATGACCGACAAAGGCTTAATTTCCAAAATACACAAATGGTTCATACAACTCAATAATAAAAAACAAACAAACAAATGTAAAATAATGGGCAGAAGACCTAAATAGACATTTTTCCAAAGAAGACTTACAGATGGTCAATTGGCACATGAAAAGATGCTCATTATACCTAATTATTAGAGAAATGCAAATAAAACTGTGTTGTGGTACCACTTTACACTGGTCAGAATGGCCATCATTAAAATGTTTATAAATAATAAATGTTAGAGAGTGTAGCAAAATGTGAACCCTCCTACACTGTTGGTGGAAATGTAAACTGGTGCAGTCACAATGGAAAACATTATGGAGATTCCTTAAAAAACTAACAGTAAAGTTACCATATGCTCTAGCAATCCCACTCTTGGGCATATATTTGGAGAAAACTCTTATTCAAAAAGATACAAGTGTCCCAATATTCATAGCAGTACTATTTACAATAGCCAAGACATAGAAACATCTTAAACGTCCATTGACAGATAAGTGGATAAAGATGTGGAAAATATATACAATGGAATATTACTCAGGCATAAAAAGAATGAAATAACACCATTTGCAGCAACATGGATGGACCTAGAGATTGTCATATGAGTGAAGTGAGTCAGAGAAAGAGAAATATCATATTTCTCTTATATCATATTCCATTTATATGTGGAATCTATGATGCAAATGAATTTATTTACAAAACAGAAATAGACTCACAGACATAGAAAACAAATTCATGGTTACCAAAGAGGAAAAGAGAGTGAGAGATAAATCAGGAGGTTTCGGATTAACAAATTACTATATATGAAATAGATAAACAACAAGGTCCTACTATATAGCACAGGGAACTATATTTAATATCTTGCAGTAATCTATAATGGAAAAGAATATGACAAAGCATATATACATAGCTGAATCACTTTGCTATACACCATAAACTAACACAGTATAAATCAACTACACTTCAATAAGATTGCTTTTAAAAAGAAACAATCCAATTGTTTATTTCTAGGGGAGTAAAAAGGCATAGGAACCAGAGATCAAATTGCCAACATCCGTTGGATCATCAAAAAAGCAAGAGAGTTCCAGAAAAACATCTATTTCTGCTTTATTGACTATGCCAAAGCCTTTGACTGTGTGGATCACAACAAACTGGGAAATTCTTAAAGAGATGGGAATACCAGACCACCTTATCTGCCTCCTGAGAAATCTGTATGCAAGTCAAGAAGCAACAGTTAGAACTGGACATGGAACAACAGACTGGTTCCAAATCAGGAAAGGAGTACCTCAAGGCTATATATTGTCACCCTGCCTATTTAACCTATATGCAGAGTACATCATGAGAAACGCTAGACTGGATGAAACATAAGCTGGAATCAAGATTGCCAGAAGAAATATCAATAACCTCAGATATGCAGATGACACCATCCTTATGGTAGAAAGTGAAGAACTAAAGAGCCTCTTGATGAAAGTGAAAGAGGAGAGTAAAAAAGTTGGCTTAAAACTCAACATTCAGAAAACTTAAGATCATGGCATCTGGTCCCATCACTTCATGGCAAATAGACGGGGAAGCAATGGAAACAGTGACAGACTTTATTTTGGGGGGCTCCAAAATCACTTGCAGATGGTGACTGCAGCCATGAAATTAAAAGATGCTTACTCCTTGGAAGAAAAGTTATGACCATATGACCAACCTGGACAGCATATTAAAAAGCAGAGACATTACTTTGCCAACAAAGGTCCGTCTTGTCAAAGCTATTTTTTTTCCAAGTAGTCATGTATGGATGTGAGAGTTGGACTATAAAGAAAGCTGAGCACCGAAGAATTGATGCTTTTGAACTGTGGTGTTGGAGAAGACTCTTGAGAGTCCCTTGGACTGCAAGGAGATCCAACCAGTCCATCCTAAAGGAAATCAGTCCTGAATATTCATTGGAAGGACTGATGCTGAAGCTGAAACTCCAATACTTTGGCCACCTGATACAAAGAGCTGACTCACTGGAAAAGACCCTGATGCTGGAAAAGATTGAAGGGGGGAGGAGAAGGGGACGACAGAGGATGAGATGGTTGGATGGCATCACTGACTCAATGGACCTGAGTCTGAGTGAACTCCGGGAGTTGGTAATGGACAGGGAGGCCTGGTGTGTTGCAGTCCATGGGGTTGTAAAGAGTCAGATATGACCAAGCAACTGAACTGAACTGAGGGGAGTAAGGAAATAAACTTCACAGTAGAATAATATGCAGCTATAGAAAAGAATGAGGACGCTCTCTACATACTGATATGGAAAGATCTCTAAGATACACTGCTAAGTGAAAAACATATATAGTGTGCTATCTTTTGTGTATGAAAAGGGAGAAAATAAGAATATATTATTTTTATTTGCTTATTTTTAAATAAAATACTGGAAGGACACACCCACAACTAACACAGAAGATAAGGCTGTGTGAAATGAGGAATGGATGGGGAGAGGGGTGGGGGAAAATTTTTTTCAATATATATATATTTTCATATCTGATTTTAACTATGTGAATGTGCTATCCTATTTTCTTCTAATTAATTTTGAAGTGAGTTTAAATAACTATCTGGTCAAAGGTTGTGCAATCAATTATAACAATAAAAGCAACAAAAACACAGTGGCACCAGTTACCCCTTACATACCAGGCACCTTTAATAAGACACCTTATTAAACCCTAACAATACCCATGTCAGGTAGGGATCCTTATTCTATTTATAGATGGAGAAACTGAAGCTCAGAGAGGTTGATACTTGCTTGAGATCACTCAGCTTGTAAGCAGAAGAGTTGACGTCCCAGCTTGTATCTCTCTGATTCCAAAGCCCACACTTTTGGCCACCAGGCTGCAGTGTCTAGAAACCACGTTTTTTAATTATAGCACTAGTGCCCTTAATATGACAACATAGCTTGTTGTACACAAATTGTTGACAGATTAAAGTGAGAGACAAATTGGCTAAGTGAAATATAAGCATTTACCCTTTTTCTGCCAAGCTCTTTTGCGAGGCTTTGGAGAACCTGATTTGGGGACAATTCATTGTTTCTTAAATCTGTAAAATTTGATAGTCAAAGCAGATTCATCAGTATTTGCACCACAGAATTATATTGACAGGTGCTTCCTTACTGCCCCAGGCCACGATCTGAGTCCTGACCTCCTGAGTTCTCCACCTGCCCTCCAGATCAGTCTCTAACATTTACAGGGTCTGGGGCAAGGGAATTCCCAGGTGGCGCTAGTATTAAAGAACCCACCTGCCAATGGAGGAGACAAAGAGACTCAGGTTTGATCCCTGAGTTGGAAGATCTCCTGCAGCAGGGCACAGCAATCCACTCCAGTATTCTTGCTTGGAGAATCCCATGGACAGAGGAGCCTGGTGAGCTACAGTCCATGGGGTCACAAAGAGTCAGACATGACTGAAGTGACTTAGCACACTCTTAGCACACGGCAAGGATGTAAATGGAGACCTATGTGGATTTCCCTGCTGGTCCAGTGCTAAGACTCCACGCTCCCAGTGGTACCCAGGGGGCCCAGCTTCCATCCCTCGTCAGGGAACTAGATCCCACATGCTGAAACTAAGAGTTCACATGCTGCAATTAAAAAAAAAAAAAGGGTTCTGAAAAAAAAGATCCCATGTGCTGCAACTAAGACACAGTGCAGCCTAAATACATACATATATAAATAATTTTAAAATTAAAAAAATAAATGGAGATCTATGTGCCATAATTATGAATATTTATAAGGAAACTGTGGAATATATTCTATCCAAACTACTTTTACAAATATACCTTCAGAACCATGTGGAAAGCCAAGTTTGAAGTTAAAATCCTTGGGTTCTTAAAGGTTCTGTGCCCAATCATGATACTGCAGAGAGCCCTGGTCCCCAGACCATGAAATATGCCCCTTTCTCTTCTTACCTCTAGGTCCCCTCCTGGTCTCAGACTCCCAGCCCACACGCCCAGGCTCCATTTACACACCTCCAAATAGCCACTCCTTGGTCACACTTTGGGCCTAGAGGTATGCATGCAGTGGCCCAATCTGTGCTACCCAAGACCCAGGATGAGACCCACACAGACCCTAGAAGCAAGCTCAGAACCCTTGGGCATTTCAGGACTGTGTCTCAATGGTGAGAAGGAGGCCTACAGCGGGGCATGGCCCTTTGATCTCTGGGAGTCCTCACTCTGTAGGGGAGCTGAGACCAGAGGAGAGACAGGAGCCAAAGTCCATTAAAGCATGGAGCCCAGGGAAGGAAGCCCTCTTTCTTGAGCCCAAAGAAATACTGCCTGCCCTAGAAGTGTCCACAGAAGCGATCCTAGGACTTGGACCAAATTCAGAACTCAAGCCCAATCAGACATTTACTGAACAGGAGACAGCAGTAAGGAAAAAGAATCACAGGGTTCACGATAAACGCATGTGTTAGACAAGCAAACAGTATGGGAAAACAACTCGGTAGACCCCAAATTTCACTACAGTAGGGCTGTCTTGGACATGACTAAGCTCGATTTCAAAAGATGAGCAGGTGAGCAATGATGAAAACTTACCTCTTCCTTCTTGTTTTTAATGTTTTCAGAACAGTTAAGCCCTGCACACACATTGTTCACACTGGAAATCATTTACTCCTAGTATGAAAGTTCAATTTGTTTGGACTCTGTAAGTAAAAGGAACTAGATGTCTATCAGTTTCCTAAAATAATGGGGGTTTGTTGTAAGGTTTTGTTGGGTCAGATTATTAACATAAGTGGATCTCTAAACCTTCCTCTCTTCCAACACCACACATAAGTCCAGCTGGGTCTGCTTACACAGATCCCCACCCCTGTATTGCTAAATCAGATTTTGGGGATTTTGAAATGCAGAATGGGGAGAAAAGGAAAAGAAGGGGAAAAAACTAGAAATCCAAAGACTGGATATGGGGCAGAATTAGAGCTTTACGCAGGAAAAACATATTTTAAAAAATCAATTGGGAGTTTGGGATTGACATGTACACACTGCTATATTTAAATTAGATAACCAACAAGGACCTACTATATAGCACTGGGAATTCTGCTCGATACTCAGCAATAACCTAAATGGGAAAAGAATTTGAAAGAATAGATACATATATATGAATAACTGAATCATTGCCATGCATCTGAAACTAACACAACATTGTTAATCAACTATATTGCAATATAAAATGAAAAAATTTTTGAAAAATTGGGATGTTTGTGGGCTTCCCCAGCAGCTCAGTGGTAAAGAATCGCCTGCAAATGCAGGAGATATAGGTTTGATATCTGGCCTGCAAAGATCCCACATGCCTCGGAGCAATTAAGCCCGTGTGCCAGAACTATGGAACCTGTGCTCTAGAGCCCAGGAGCCACAGCTACTGAGGCTCACGTGCCCTAGAGCCTGTGCTCAAAACAAGAGAAGCCACGGCAACAAGAAGCCCATGCATCACAACTGGAGAGAAGCTCCCGCTCGCCACAGCTAGAGAAAAGCCCATGCAGCAGCAAAGACCCAGCCCGGCCATAAAGAAATAAATGAAACTATTTTTAAAAAATTAAGATGTTTTATTTTGGTCTACGTGTCCACTTCACAGTGTTTGAGATCTACAAGTTGCAGACTCAAGTCATGTTGAAATTAATTTAATTGCTGGGACACATTCTGTTGGTGGTGACTTGGTTATCTGATGAGACCCTGTGGGAGAAGGCTTTATGAGCTTACAGGTGTCTATAGGAATAAGCATTTGGGACTCTCACATTGATGTGGGAACATCTATATTAATACATCCATGGTTATCAGAACATAATGCAACAATTTTAGAGGTGGTTTAGGATCAAAAGCAGCTTCAATAACTCTCATCAACCACTATATGACTCTATATGCCCACATCTTGTCTCTAATCACCCCTGCCACTACCAACTGACCAGCCAGGGTTTTCCTCAGTCCCTGGCTCTGATGATTTCATGCCCTCTGCATGCTAGTCTCTTTCTGTGTGTATTTTTTTGGTTCCAGCCACTGGTTGATAATTAAAGCAGTTTGCAAATCTTCTAGTTCTCTTCCTTCTAAGAAAATAAGATTGTGTTTACCAGCCCACTAGAAGTTATGTGGGGCCATATGATTCTCTTTGGCCAGCGCAATTGAGTAGAAGTGACACATGTCACCTCCAGGGGTAACTTTAAGAGTCAGGGTGTGTTTCACCACACACTCCCTGTGTCCTCTGCTGTGATCATGGCCAGGATGTCCCAGACAGTGGCTGCTCCATCAGGCTGAGTCTCAGAGTGAGGAAGCTGACATTGACATTGGAAACTGAGCACCTAGACAACCTACAACAAACACGTGGCCCAAACAAGAAATAAACCTCTGTTCCCTTCAAACATGGAGATCTGGGGCTTGTTCGTTACTGCAGCAGAAGCTAGCCCAATTAGCCCTATAAATTATTCTAACGTTCAGTGAAGTCTGAGCACCACTGACCCAACCTTATCCCGTTTGATTCTGCTTCCTTCCATTATCTGGCGCTCTGTATACAGAAATAAAACACAAGAGAGAATCTGTCTGGTCCAGTTGAATCACCAGCAATCTACTGGGCAGAACTCTTATATGACAATACTTTACAGGCCACTGTCCAGACCATAAACTGATTGTCTTGGGCCGTGTGTCTCCTCCAGGTTCAGCCAGCCCTGTTCCCAGAGGACACAGTTGGAGGGGGCAGAAATGGTCAGTGACACAGAGCATGGCTACACATGCCTACATAAACACCTAGAACTCCCTACTCAGCATCAGTCAAGGGTATAGTAATCCAGGAGGGACTGCATGTGTAGCACGAATGTCCTCCTCAGTAAATTATAACAAATATAGAATATAGGACAACAAAACAGAAGACTTCAAAGAAGTCGTGATGGATTCTACTGAGCTGTCTTAACAATCATTTCTCATCTTCCTCTTTCCTATTTTAGTTTGCCTTCTGCCAATGGTCAGCTTCCAGAGTTTTACAGCTTAAACCTTTTAAGGTTTATTAGCCCAGTGTTTCTTGATCTTGGTGCACGTTAGAATCACCTGAGGAACTTTTTAAACTACCAGACCTTTCACTTCTGAATCTTGTTTGGGGATTTGGGAGGAAGGGTATTTGTATGAAAGGGTATTTGTCTTCTTCCTTGATAAACAAGCTAAATTCGAATTTCAGATAAATAATGAATTTTTTAGTATAAGTATGCCCCGTGCAATATTTGAGAAATACTTATACTATAAACATTATAAATTCAAATTTAACTAGACCTCCCTGGACAGGGAAACCAGGGACAAGGGCAGGGGTTGAAGGAAGGTAGAGCAACATTTTTAAAGTTCCCCTAGTGATTACCACTTGGGAATTAAGATTGAGAATCTCTGGTCTTTCTCAATCCATCCTCAACCTCGTGGGATAAAAGTTATTATTTTCTATCATTAGAGTTCTGAGTAAGTCTAGAATGGAATTATTCTTTTTAAAATATACTTTAGATGATGGATTTCACATTCATTCACTTCTGCTTCTCCCCTCCATAGCACTGTGAAAGCATGCAATGACTGACAGCCGTAGCATTGACTTTATGAGTGAATAACACATAATCTCCCATTATGGAAATGCCTACCACCTCATTTCTGAATTAGGCATCAATTATGGCAATTGTGAATGAAGAGAGAGAGGAGAGCTGATCTCTGAGTCAAAGTCACAGTGGGGAAAAAAATAAAATAAAATCCAAATGTACCACTAGATTTTAGGTTGACACTCAATAAATCTAATTTAGAGTGAGCCAATCATTTTTCTTGACTTCCGTGAGACATAGCTCTCCATGAATGTAGAATCTTACTAGGTTACACTGATCTGGCAAAAGCTAATGTAATCAGAGGAGATCCTGGATTGAATCTTAATTTTTGGTTTCTGCAGTTGATTTAAAAAATAATTCAGGGGGCAACTGGAGTAGAACATACAGCACTGTGGGATTACTGACTCAATAGTTTAAGGAAACAGGTAAGCTACATGCTAAGGTTATCAAAGTGAGATGAAAACATTAGATAACCTATGATAAAATTCCCTAGACAGGACAAACCACTGTGATTCACAGAAAAAGATGACATTAGTTATAGTGACTTTTGAGACCACGTTATAAATTCCTTTAAAATATATTTTTATAAACCTTTCCAATGATTAGAGTATTATAACTTCATTATGAGATATTTTGAAACTACAGAAATTTAAAAAACAATTCAGAATTTCACTACTCTAATAGAACCACTTTGTGCATTTATATTTTTTCACCTTGAGGAGTATCTTTATTTGATCTAATGCCTTTTTTTTTGTTTGTTTGTTTTGGCCATGCCACATGGCTTGTGGAATCTTAGTTCTCAGACTAGAAATTGAATCTGAGCCCCTGGCAGTAGAAGCTCAGAGTCCTGACCACTGGACCACCAGGGAATTCCCTCTAATGCTTCTTTAAAATCTTTTTTTATTATTTTAAAAGATTTTTATAATAGTTGATTTATGGGCTTCCCAGGTGGTGCTCGGAGAAGGTGATGGCACCTCACTCCAGTACTCTTGCCTGGAAAATCCCATGGACAGAGGAGCCTGATAGGCTGCAGTCCATGGGGTCGCGAAGAGTCAGACATGACTGAGCAACTTCACTTTCACTTTTTACTTTCATACATTGGAGAAGGAAATGGCAACCCACTCCAGTGTTCTTGCCTGGAGAATCCCAGGACAGGGGAGCCTGGTGGGCTGCCGTCTATGGAGCCACACAGAGTCGGACACGACTGAAGCGACTTAGCAGCAGCAGCAGCAGCAGGTAGTGCTAGCGGTAAAGAACCTGCCTGCTAATGCAGGAGCCACAGGAGATATGGGTTCAATCCCTGGGTCAGGGAGATCCTCTGCAGGAGGGCACAGCAACCCTCTCCATATTCTTGCCTGGATAATCCAGTGGATAGAGGAGTCTGGCGGGTTACTGTCCATAGGGTCCCAAAGAGTTGGAAACAACTGAAGCAGCTTAGCAAGCATGCACGCATATTTGATTTTGAATGTTGTGTTAGTTTCTGCTATACAGCAAAGAGAATCAGTTATACCTATACCCACTCTTTTTTAGATCCTTTTCCCATATAGTTCATTACAGAATATTGAGAAGAGTTCCCTGTGCTATACAGTCAGTTCTTATTAGTTATCTATTTTGTCTATAGCAGTGTGTATATGTCAGTCCCAGCCTCCCAATCTATCCACCCCCCTCACTGTGTGTATTTACAGCTGTCTTTTCTTCCAGACTAAAAATTCCTTTGTGTGTTTTCCAGTGGTTTTCCATTAAATATTGTGAAGGTCCAACTTCACTATAGCCTCTATGCTGCTGTTCATCCCCTAGCAACAACTCAAATGCCATTTTAAAGCTGTTCCTTTCTTTTCTTTTCAAACCTCTAGCCCTGACTCAGTAGATGATCTCAATTCTCACTTCAGAAAGACCCTGTATATTAGCAGCCCTTGATGGCTAAGGCTTTGGACATCACAGCCCCATTGTTTCCCTTCCTATCTCCCTTCACCCTAAGAAGAAGGGATTCCCCCTCTTCAAAGCTAACCCTCTACCTGTACTCTGGTCTTTATTTCTTCCTGTCCTCCTGAGCTAAACTTCCTCCTAAACTTTGATCTCCATTGCTCCAGGCCTCCTCAGGTAGCTGATGAGCTCAGTCGCTAAGTTTTGTCTGACTCTTTGCGACCCCATGGACTGTGGCCCACCAGACTCCTCTGTCCATGGGATTTCCCAGGCAAGAATACTGGAGTGGGTTGACATTTCCTTCACCAGGGGATCTTCCTGACCCAGGGATTAAACCCCTGTCTCCTGCCGCATCTCCTGCATTTCAGGCAGATTCTTTACCGCTGAGCCACCAGGGAAGCTTGCATCCATTGATAATATGGCCTATAAATCAAGAGATTATCAACCCCATCTTGCACCCCAAAACCTCCCTTCACACATAACACCTGGAATTCTGAGGAGAACTTGCAAAAACTTCATGTGTCATCATATAAATGTATGCAAAATGTAAGTTTCTCTACTTTTCTATAATCTCTCTCAGTTGTTAATACAAATCCTAACGCCATCAGATGGCAGCAACTTAATTATAGTTATTTCAGGTTTTCTCTTATCCACACATTTTCCTTGAGGTTTTGTCTAAATTCTGAAGGGCTTGTGTGATGACAATAATATGACAAATGACAACTAACAATTATATACCACTTATCTATGCTATGGAGAAGGCAATGGCACCCCACTCCAGAACTCTTGCCTGGAAAATCCCATGGACAGAGGAGCCTGGTAGGCTGCAGTCCATGGGGTCGCGAAGAGCCGCACATGACTGAGCGACTTCCCTTTCACTTTTCACTTTCATGCATTGGAGAAGGAAATGGCAACCCACTCCAGTGCTCTTGCCTGGAGAGTCCCAGGGATGGGGGAGCCTGGTGGGCTGCCGTCTATGGGGTCGCACAGAGTCGGACACGACTGAAGCGACTTAGCAGCAGCAGCAGCAGCAGCATGCTATAGTCCATGCTCTAAAGCATTACCCCAGGCTCTCCTTACTCTCTTTTGTTGCCCAAGGCATTAGCAGGCAGAAGAGGTATTACCAAACCTAACTTGGGTCTGCTCACCTGCCAGGCAGAACAGCCAATGTACTGACACTGGGTTTGGGCAAAGGAAAGTACAGAGTTTATTGTAGGACACCAAGCAAAGAAAATGGGCAGCTAATACTGAAAAGACCCAAACTCCCTGAAGGCTTTCAGGGAAGAATCTGTTGTCAGCCACACTGCGGGGCATGCAGGATCTTAGTTCCCCAACCAGGGACCAAACCTGTGCCCCTGCAGTGGAAACGTGGGTGTCCTAACCACTGGACCACCAGGGAAGTCCCAGGGAAGAGTTGTTAAGAGCAAAATTAAGGATCAGGGTTGACTTTCTTCTGATTGATTGGTGGTGAGGTGACAGGGCAATGTTTTAATCATTAAAGTGTTTTAGTCACTTTCTGGTTCCAACCAATCTGGGTTCTATGTGTTTGTGATCAGCAGGCACCTGTGTGCACTGTTGCTGGAAGGAATGTGTACCAATATACACTAGCATAAAGAGTGATCCAAATGACTCTTTGGAACTCAGGGGAGGCCTAGGAAGCTGAAGTCTTTTTCTACAAGAAACAGGGGACACAAAAGGGGCTTTTGTAATGGGAGTGCTCCACAGGGCACTAGGTTTCAGTCTTCCCTTCTCTTTGATACTGTTCAATCCTGAAGGGAACTGGCACAGGATAAGCAGGAGAGTAAAGTTTCGGATAGAGAGGTTAATTATAAACTCAGCAGGGGAACTCAATTTCAGTGGTATTTCGTTTGGGTCACTGTTCATGCTGATGTATACTGAAACATGTTCCATCGTCAGCACACACAGGCGCCTGCTGACTCATCACCTCCCTCCCCCAAAGCCCCTTCAAGACTGGCTTGCTTTCAGCTACTTCCACCCTCCTCTTTGGTTCATTCTGCAGCTCTCTTGCTTTACGAAGCCTCAGGCACTCTGCTTACCTATATAACGCCTTCTCTGCTCAGCTACAACATTCTACCACATTTTCTTGCCGCCTTCCCAAGCAGTGCCTGGGAATCCCCTCTCCTACCAGATCAAGATCTCACAACCAATCTGAGATTTCTCCTCCTATCCCACTCCCAGGCTTGGCCATGGGAGGCAGGGCAAAGGGATGATCTCCTCAGGGACCCACAGTATCAATACACTTCCTTCTCCTTCCCTGATTCCCCTCTGCCTGCTCTGGGAGGTCTTTATTTCTCGGGGAGGAGGTCTTTATTAAATCAGAGGTGGGTGAAAATTTCATCTCAACCCCAGATCCTCCTAAGTCTATGATTCAAAGTCAACCATTGAGGCTGAAGCTTTTAAAACTCAAAATCACATACACAAAGAACAGACTGGTGGTTGCCAAGGAGGAGAGGGTTGGGGGAAGGACAGGGTGGGAGGTTGGGGTTAATAGATGTAAGATTCTACATAGGATGGATAAAAAACAAAGTCCTACTGTATAGCACAGAGAACCATAATCAATATCCTATGATATACTATAATGGAAAAGAATGTTTATAAAAAGAATATATATATACATGCATATCTGAATCACTTTGCTGTACAGCAGAAATTAACACATTTTAAATCAACTATGCTTTAATTTAAAGAAAAAGCTCAAAATCCAAGAGTTGGCTTCTGTTTTTACCCTTGAATACCTTCATTTTCCAAAAATAAAAAGTGCCAGAGAATTCACAGAAATACTGGAAATGATACCTGTTGCTGCATGTTATTGAATAAAGGCTGAAACCTTTCACATAACAGTTCATACTCATAACGTGAGGCTCAGACAATAATGTTCCAGAAAAATACATCTTATCTACCTATTCATGTGTGTTTAATTAACGATGAATTAGTTAATCAAATATTTAATGAGACATCTATAAAACACTGTATTTTTTGAGGTTTCTCCAAAGAAACAGAACCAACAAGATGTGTGTGTATGTATATATATAGAGGGATTTATTTTAAGGAATTAACTTCATGTAATTGTGGAGGCTAGCAAATCCGAAATCTGCAGAGTAGGCCAATAGGTTAGAGAGCCTATAAAGAGTAGGTGCTGCGGTTCAAATATGAAAACCATCTACTGGTGGAATTTCCTCCTCATCCAGGGTTGTCAGTCTTTTTATATTAAGGCCTTCAAGTGATCGGAAGGGCCCACCCCCGTTATAGAGGGTACTCTGCTTTACTCAAGGTTATTGATTCAAATGTTAATCTCATCCGAAAAAAAAAAAAAAAATGAAACAAAACCCACAAAACCTTCAAAGAAACTTCTAAAAAAAAAGTGTTCAATCAAATATCTGGGCACTGTGGCCAATCTGACACATAAAATTAATCATCACATCACCTACTCAGTTGCTTTTCACTGAGGTTGTAACAGAAAAGACAAACATGGTCCCTGACCCTATGGTATTTTCTCAAAAATTCATTAATTCAACAGTTCCCCAATGTAGACAAATTCAAACTCAAGTGCAAAAGACTGAAGCCAGATCCTCTTCAAATAGCAAATATTGATAAGAAAGAGAAAGAGGTAAAGACGTCTCTGGGTGCCAGAAGCAAGAGGCTGGGTAAAAGATAGAAAGGGATTCTGTTACCCTTGAAGATGAACTTTAAAACAGCCACAGCTTTACTGGGGTCATTTCTATTCACTCACACCCTCAACTAACTAAGTCTCCCAGGAGTGGGTAGCCCTCCTTTACCATTTGTGGATAGGAGTAGTCTGGAGAGGCTTCATAGAGGAGTGGTGTTTAAGCTAAATGTTCAGTGACCGTCAGAGAAGCCATACGTAAAGACAAAAAATGGAAATGCATTCCATCTGGGGAGGCATAAAGTGCTCCCTAAGCCTAGGGCACAGAGAGCAGTGGCACAGCACAGGCACAAAAGAGGTAAAAAGTAGATATGGGACCTTGCTTCCCATGCACACTTGAACTTAGAGTGAGAAACCATGGAAAACATTCAGCTGGAAGGAAATGAGATCACATAGAACTTTAGAGAGATCACACTAGCCAAGAGTCCCAGGGATGGATTACAGCAGGCCAAGACCGGAGTCAGAGACCATTAGTGGGCGATTAAACAGTCCTGGAGAGAGACAATGAGGGCCTGAAAGTGACACTGGAGAGGAAGGAACAAGTTTGGGAGACCCATGGGGTTAGAATAAAAAGAGTTGAAGCCTTATTGATTGTGGGGAAGAGAAAGAGAGAGGCAAAGAGGGAGAAATTCGGTTTGGACAGTGTCATCCACTGAGAGAGGAAACACAAAGAAGAGCTAGTACAGGAAGAAAGAAGAATTCTAATTTGGAGTGGGAGCTTCCAGGAGAAGTCCTTTTCTACCGGTGGAGCTGCCTAACTTCAAGTGGATCACAGGCCTGGCCAAGGAGAAATACAATCAGGACCACCACAGAGAGGGTATTTCCACCCCATACCTGTGATGCAGGTATGTCCTGCATCACATAAACCCAGGGTTCCTATATAATCCACCATCAGACTTCCTGTCATTCTGCATATGGTGGATAATGAAATAATTGGATTACATGTCATCATCTAATTCATAGCTGACAGTTTTTTATTATTCAAGTTCATGCTTAACACAACTTTATGAATCAGTTCTTCTATAGTCACTAAGTCGTGTCCAACTCTTTGTGACCCCATGGACTGCAGCACACCAGGCTTCCCTGTCCTTCATTATCTCCCAGAGCTTGCTCAAACTCACATCCATTGAGTCAGCGATGCCATCCAACCATCTCATGTTCTGTTACCCCCTTCTCCTTCTGCCCTCAGTCTTTCCCAGCATCAGGGTCTTTCCCAATGAGCCAGCTCTTTGCATCTGGCCAAAGTATTGGAGCTTCAGTTTCAGTATCAGTCTTTGTCATGTATATTCAGGGTTGATTTCCTTTAGGATTGACTGATTTGATCTCCTTGTGGTCCAATGGCTCTCAAGGGTCTTCTCCAGCACCACATTTCAAAAGCATCTACAGAGAGACTAAGTAACTTTCCCCAGTGATATCTGGCTAAAAATCAGTAGAGTCAGGAACTGAACCTTGGTAAATATTTGAGCTGATTCATAGCCATAAGATTAGGGCCAGGAGAAAGCAACTACTCAGACTTGGTCTAAGCCATATTTTATTTTTAGACAATTAAACTACTGAATAATTTAAGGATCTCTTGCCTTCTTCCACAAAGTAATGCCAGTATAAAGCTCCTCTGATTCATAATTCATTTTCTAGATGTGAGATGAGATCTTATACAATTTTCCTTTTGTCTTTTTTCCCTTAGTGTTATAGTAGAAACTGAAAGAGTACTTTCTTTAGTTCATGAGGACACTGTGACCTCCTGCCCTTTTAAGCCAAAATGTTTGCTTATCTTTATGAGCAGAAGTAAAAGCATTGCTCTTTTCTGAACCCCTGGTGGCCCAGTGGTTAAGAATCCATCTTGCAATGCAGGGGATATAGGTTCGATCCCCGGTCTGGGAAGATCCTACATGCCTTGAGCAACTAAGCCCATGTGCCACAACTACTAAGCCCAAGTGCCCAAAGCCCATGCTCTGCAACAAGAGAAGCCTGCTCACTGCAACAAAGAATAGCCCTCATTGCAATGAAGTGTAACCCCTGCCACAACCACAGAAAGCCTGGGTACAGCAACAAAGACCCAGTGCAGCCAAAAACTAATTAATTAATTATTTAAAAATGCATTGTTCTTTCCTTCTGTTACATGTATGTTGACAGGACTCACTGGATGTATTGCACATGCAACATTTTAAATCTCTTACATTCCCTTCTGCTTGGGAAAGACTACTGCTTGGTAAAGATAGTCTTTCTCCTCCCTCTGGATGAAAACCTAGGCAGTCTCCTTGACATTTCCACTCATTTTTAGCTAATAAAAATTCCTAAAGCCACTTTAAATTGAAACCCATCCTTAGGTGAAGAAGTGAAAATGTCCAGTACAATATATTAATAATCTCTTCAATCCTTATTGAAAGATTTGCCTTCTCTTCCTGAAAGTGAACACATGGTCTTTTCTTCTCCTTCCTAAACTGACATTTCTGCTTCTCCTTGAGCTTGATCTCTTTGATTGGCAGAGTCAAATCAAGGAAAGAGAAATGGAAGCCCTCCCCAAACTGCTCTGACAACCTTCTGTTTCTCCCAACACTTACACTCTCTACAAGTACCTATAACAATGTATGTATCTTTCTAACTCTCATACAGCCTTATATCCTCTGCACACAGTAGTTCTCAATAAAAATTTGTTAAATGAATGAATGAATAAATAAAAGAGGATTTCTCTGGTGGTCCAGTGGTTAAGACTCCATCTTCCAATGCAGAGGACATGGGTTCGATCCCTGGTTGGGGAACTAATATCCCACATGCTACAAGATGCGACCAAATAAATTAAAAAAAAAAAAAAAGCAATGGAGGAAACTACATATACAAAGTATGAAGTTCTTTCTATGATTTAAAAGTAAATTATATTGGCTATACTCCAATAAAATATAAAAAGCTAAACAAAACCCCACATAATACACAACTCAAGGACTGGACCCTAATGTAAACTATGGATTTTAGTTAATAAAAATATATCAATATTGACTAATCAAGTATTAAAAAAAAGTAAAGATGAAACTTCCTTCACAACTTTTCAACATCCTAGATTATCATGAACAAGCCAATTGCTGGGTATGGTTTAAAGACCTGGAGGTAACTATGGTACAAAAAGCAAAAGCATTACTTGGTTTCTTCTAAGGAATGAAACCAAGAATAAGAACACATGAGTCAGGGATCTATTAGTTTTCTTTAAAAGCCTTCTGATACTTGATTTCTAAATATGTATATCTTTATAAAAATTAAGATATTTAAAAACAAAGACTAGTCAGTTTTAGACCTCCTGTACTCAAAAGCAGCCTGCAAGTATGTTTGACCTCACAGGCTTTAGTAGTTTTTTTTTTTTTTTTTTTTTTTTCAAATTTTGTGCCCTGAGTCCTGATTACCAAAGAGTTGTTGACCCAAAGCCAAGTAGACAAACAAACAGGGCTGTGGACTTTAAGAAGGCAGTTCCAGTGGATCTAGACCAGTTAAGCAGGCATACTGAGTGGTGTGGCAGCCGTAAAGAGACTAACTAAATCAATTAACTCGATGGTTTTCATGAAGACCTCTTCATATCAAAACTTCTTTATTTATATGCATCTCCTCTGATCCTGTGGCAATGAAGATTGACATCCACACTCATATTCTACCAAGAGAATGGCCAGACCTAAAAAAGGTAATGGTGATTAATTTGCTGAATTATTTCTAAAGCTTCTCCTAGAATTATTTCTAGGGTTTCTCAATGCCTCTATTACAGAATGATGTCTTCTTTGGGGAATTAGATGTTAAATTTCTCTGCTTTAGGAAGTTTTTAAGTTATTTGGTAGCTCTTATTTCCTAGTTTTTTAGATTTCATATTTACTTTGAAAGAAACTTGATTTTAAAAGTAAATGTTCTTTAAAAATCCCTTTTCCCCTCAAATGAAGCATTCTTTAAAACTTCTGGACAATATAAGTCAAGCAGTTTTACTTCCATTTGAGTCACATATTCAGCTGCTAGGAAGATAGGTGCCACTTACAGAATTTAAAGTTACAGTTTCAAGTACGAGACTATTAAAGACGAAATGTGATAGGTTCCCAGGACTTCTAAAACATATTTCCTTTCCAAGATGTTGAAAATAAGTTTTGGAAGCACCAAATGATAGCTTTGTAGAATTTTTTTAAATCTATTTTAAAACACTGTCTAAAACCTTCCCTTTTTGATCTTTAAGCTGTAAATTCTTGTTATGAACTAGAGAGTAGGAACATAAAAAAAAAAAAGTAGCGGAAATGACATGAAACCTTTGCACAATGAATGTCTCTCAAGACTTTTCTCTGTGTTTCTCAAAAGATGGCAATTTCCTTTTGCCATTAAAAACTTCTAAATGAATACTAAAAAAGAAAGTGGAGAACACGAAAGAAATTTAAAATTGGTTTGAGTTTTACTCAGGCTAAGTATCAGATTTTACCCATTCAGCCTTCTCTAGTACTTTTAGATGACTCATAATGTTTCATCTATTTTTATCCCAAGTGAGGAAAAGTGAATGAACCCAAACTCTAATTAAAATGTGGTTTCACGGTTTCATTGTGCAGACAGAAGAAACTCTTCTCATAGTTGTCTCCTGGGAGAATGGTCATCTTAAGTGTTTCTTTGTCCATTGGTATTTTAGGTAAGATGGATAGTGGACATAATAGATCAAAAAACACAAGTGATGCTCAATCATCTTTGAAAGGTTTTCCTATTACAGTTAATGGTAAGAACTAACCCTATTGGCTCAGCGATAAAGAACTTGCCTGCCAGTGCAGGAGATACAGGTTCAATGCCTGGGTCGGGAAGATCCTCTGGAGAAGGAAATGGCAACCCGCTCTAGTATTCTCACCTGGGATCTCCCATGGACAGGGGAGCCTGGAGGGCTACAGTCCATGGGGTTGCAAAAGAGTTGGACATGACTTAGTGACTAAACAATAACCCTATTGAACTGCTGCTGCGGCTGCTGCTAAGTTGCTTCAGTCGTGTCTGACTCTGTGCGACCCCATAGACGGCAGCCCACCAGGCTGCCCCGTCCCTGGGATTCTCCAGGCGAGAACACTGGAGTGGGTTGCCATTTCCTTCTCCACCCTATTGAACTAACCCCTCCCAAATGAGCCTAAGTGCCTACATGGGAACTTGATGTTCTGAATGCTGTTGTCCTCGTTATATTTTATTATTAAAGTGTAGACATTGCTTCACAATGTTAGTGATGATCAATCGTTAGTAGCCTAAAAGGGTACCTCTTTTTGCTGATGGGAGAAAACTTTCTACCTAGTATCCCATGTCATAACCCCACCTCCCATGACCTGCCTCCCACCAGAAGACTGCCTCCAGTTTCAGCAGAGAACTGGTCACCAAGAGCTGCAAATATCTAGGTGTCCCACCTAATGCCGGGCCCTGAAGGCACTGCCAAAACTGCTCCGGAAGCACCAGGATGCAGAGCATGGAGAGGCTATAAGCACAAATGCATGCGCTGTAGGCTCCCCACACACAAGTTCCACTGGCTCTTGATGTTATGCCTTCCTGTCTTCCAGTTATGCCTCAGAAGAGGGGAGGGGCGTTCTACATCCATAAACCAGGATTTTATCTAGCAGTCTTACATCCTGCAAGCAGATAACTGACACACTTTTAAAAAAGTTACTGAAGTATAGTTGATTTACAAAGTTACATTAATCTCTTCTATACAGTACAGTGACTCAGTTATACATATATACGCTTTTTCATATTCTTTTCCATTATAGTCTATCACAGGATACTGAATATAGTTCCCTGTGCTATGCAGTAGGACCTTGTTGTTTATCCATCTTGTATATGACAGTTTATATCTGCTAATCCCAAACTCCCAATTCTTCCCGTCCCTACCTCCCCCCAGCCCCCTGCTTTGGCAACTACAAGTCTGTCCTCTGTGAATCTCTTCTTGTTTTGATAATTGATATACGTGATGATGATGGTGGTGGTAGTAATAATAATCATAATACTCTTACACTTCCAGAGAGCAACAGAGACATGTAATTTGATTCACATAACATCTTGTGAATTGCAGATAGGATTTCTATCATTAGCCTGGCTGGACAGATAAGTCACTGAGACTCAGAAATGAGCCTAGAATCCCAGAGCTTCATGGGGCTGTGGAGGCCACTCCATAGCTCTTCGTCGGCACCCACCCTCCCTCAGAGAGTTGGTCCAGGACTGCATTGCTGCTGGGTGGGATGTCCCTGCTTCCCTCTGCGCCCCAGCCCCGAAGGCCACCCCTGACACCAGTCCCCTTCCCAATTCCCCACGTAAACCACTGAGGGCTTCCTCACAGTAGATGATCTGTTAGGTGGTAGGCGTTTCCATTTTAATGTAGGCAAGTTAGTCATGAAACAATTTGCAGAAAACATTTTCTGTATTTTTGAACTGGGAAAAGTGAGATCAATACATCTAAATCGTCCTGGGATCCTCTCTCCCTATTCCCAGTCTATATGATCAACTATATCATCAGTCTATATGAATATTAAAGTGACATGAGTGAATAGCAGATATGCCTTGGTGTTCCTAGAGTTCAACAGTTCTAGCAGATTTTCCTTTGTCTTCAAATAGTTTCTTGTAGGTAAAATGTTATTTCAGAGCATCAGTCTCTGATCTTTCCTTAGCATTTTTTCAAGCTTTCCAATAAAGAATGAAAAAAATAAGCCAGCCCTAGTTTCATTTGAGAAGATGAAGCCCCTCTGGAAGAACTGATATCTCTTTTCAAATCAGCCTTTTCTTGTTAAATATTAATAGACACGCTTCAAATACCTTGACCTCCTTAGTCAGTGAAGAAATAGAAAAGCAGAACCAAACGCTTGGCTTGACGATTAACCAATGATTACAAAGGACTAGGATTTGAGAACTTTTTCATTTTCACTTTCTAATAATGAGTGTAGTCAGAGTTAGAGTTAAGATCCTTGGCGGGGATGGTGGGTGGAATCCAAGGTGGAGAGAGAGCAGATTCAGGAGGGCACACCTGATTAAATTGTTCCTGATGACTCAGGGACCACACTCTGGCCCAAGAAACCTGTGTAAAAGTTCTTTGGGGTTGATGCACAATGATATTATTCCTAACAACAAGAAGGATAATAAGATTTCAGCTTTTTCCTTCAGCAAGGCTTTACTGCCCACCTACTCTGTGCCTGACAGTAGGGCTTGCAAAGATTCATTTAATTTTAAGGGGGCCTTTACTTAAAAATTACATATTTACATCTGCTTTCATTAGTAACGATTCAATTGCACTCAATCACTGTAACGTTTTTAGGAGAGAAAATCCCAGACAAAACTTGACTTTTAAACATCTCCTCTGAGAAAATAGAGGTCATCGCCTGGGAATTCATTATTCACCTCATGAGTGTGAGGTCCCCAAGACATTAAAAGTGGCATTCAGTTCACCAGCCTCTGATTCATATCTAGCCACTCCAGAAACACAACTCTTGTATATAGAACTTAATTTCCTTGAATTTTAAATATTATTTTTTATTTGTCATGGCTATAAATGCCTATGGGACACTGTTCAAACTCAACATTTTCAGATGGTACATGCCTCCTTGTCATCTGCTCTGACAAAAACTACTCCCAAGGTCATAAATTTCAACTTTAGCCTCTTTCAACCTAGGATGAGACTTGGGGGATTGTGTGCAGCCCAGATTTGGAACAGATAAAGTTGCCCCAAGTAAATTAGGCCTTTGTAAAGTTCAAGGGACGTATAAAGTGTTCCAAGTGCTTTCCAAGACAGGGAAGGGAGGAACGCAGAGTGACCAAGGGCTCCTTCTTTCTCTCCTTAGTGGAGGGTGTGCCTTATTTCAGAACCTCAGGACGGAACAGGCTGTCACCACCACGCCACCCCCACTGCCATCATTGCCTGTCACCACCACCACCATCATCACTGGTGCCACCACTGCTACCAGACTCACCTCCACAACCATCACCACTGCCGCGTCATGCCTCCAGTACCGCCGTGCCTGCTGTGACCACCACCACCACCTCTGCCTCCCCCTGCCGTCCCCACGGTCACCGCCATTATCACTGTCGCCATCATTATCACTGTTAGCATTGGTGAGGCCCTTTCTATAAGCCAGGTCTGGTGTCAACAGCTTTCTCTGAATTGTTTCAGTTACTTCCCATAAAACCTGATGTCACTAAGACTCCCGTTAGCCTCATTTTACACCTAAGAAAACAGTGACTTCAAGATGGCAAGTTGCTCCAAGAAAGTAAAGGATCTTGTAAGAGGAGTGTTGTATGTGTGACAAGATCCCTCCATTCTGCCTCTGCCTGCCATTCTGCCCTTCTCCAATGCAATGTCTCTCTCACCTGTGAACTAATGGGTTAACATTCCACAGGGAATGAAGGAAAAGTAAGAGAGTGAGGAAGGAGGGAAAAAAGGGAGGAAAGAAAGAAGGAAGTAAAATATTTTCTTTCACATTAAAGTAAGCTTTCAATGGCAAATTTCCAGTTCAAGAGTGTATTTAAGTTTACTCTAAAGTGTAACTGATTGAGGCCATTCCAGCCCTTCCTCCAACACATTCTGGGCAGCTTTATCCAGGGGAAGACAGGAGTAAAACACAACGGGACCGAATGCATGAAGAGAGTGGGAATGCACCACAAAGGAGAAACGGGGTGCAGGAAGGAGGTATGCAAGGGGTCCAAGGTAGACAGGGCCCCTTGCATGCCCAGCCTACTAAGCCAGCTCCTCCTGTGTCACTTGGGAAGCAGCAGGTAGATTTCCACAGCTAATGTGATTATTTGGAGCTAAAATTCAAGAACAGACCTTCTACCCAGGTAGAATAAAGTTGGTAGAGAATTGACCAAATCTGAAGTCTTCTGGGGAAGAATCCAGGGACAGACTCAGAAACACACGAATGCCTCTGTGCTTCAAGCCCAGACCTCCCCTCTCAGTCTAGAGGTGAGAGGGAAGCCAGGAAGGAAGAGATCTGTCAAAACCTGGCTCCCTCTACATAACCTCCCTGCGCCTGACAAAGAACCAAACTACCGTCACCTGTTCCCATCCAACCACAGCAAGCTAGGAGTCCTTGTGGAGTTCACTAACTCTGCCCATTTTTGCTGACAGGAGCTGTTGACTAAGCTCTTTACATCATGGTCGCTGGCCTCCATGCCCTCCCTGTGACCTCACTCTTTGGGAACCATTGCTTTAGAGCATGGAAATACTGCACATTGGAGGTTACACTCCAATCCAATCCCAGATTTCCTTTCCAGGCCCCCTCCCATGACACTGCCTGACCCAGGTTGAGTGTTAGCATTCTCCTCCAGGCTCCCAGGGAACTTGTGTGTCGCTCTGGCATTGCAGGTCTCACACATGATAAGGCTCTTCAGTCATCTGCCCAGCCCAGCCCAGCGTTGGCCTCTCAAGCCTGTGTCCCCTTCTTTTTTATTTTCTCTGCCCTAGAAAGGCTGGTCATGGTGGGACTCCATGAGGGTTTGACAAATGAATGAATGAATGAACAAACAGAATGAGATTTTAAAACCTATCGTTAACATGAGTCATATATACCTATGTTCTTAGGCAAAGTTTTTCAGATTTTTTTATTCACGACCCCCAAGAAAAAATATATTTCATATTGTGACTCAGTACAAACATTCATATACATAATGGAAATAAGAGTTTCTAAAGCTAATAGGCATAGAAGGCATTCTATCCTATCCTATTTTATCCTATTCTATCCTATCATATCCTACTTTATTCTATTCTATTTCATTATATTCCATTGTTTTACTATTTTAGCTTGAGTTTTCCAAGAGGCAGACCTTGAGATAAGGGTTTAAATGCAGCTAGTTTACTTTGGAGGTGATCCCAGGAAACACCAGCAGAGCGGGGAGATGAGACAGAGAAAGCAACATAGCTCATGAAAGTGTAGAATGTGTGCCTTACCTGAGCCACCCTGCCCACGGGGCTGAGAAAACAGTGTATGCTGTTTATATACAAATGCCCTCAGTCATGACTGAGGGATCTGGGGGACAGGCAAGAAAGGGGTCACGAATTTCCTAGTATTTCTGATCCTCTAGAAGTTGGTTAATCAAAGTTGGCTCCAATGGCAAAAGGGAAAATCTTGTCCAAAAAATGTGAGTGCTTTTGCTTGAAAGAGGGCTGGTGTTCACAGAAGCACTACAGGGAAGGAATATGGGTAGGACACCAGTGGCGTCTGTTACACATACTGTTTCATGTTTTCAGAACATCTGGGTTATTAAGCACTAAATTGATTTCATGAGCTACTCATAGAGTGCGTCCCACAGTTTGAAGAGCAGGGTTAATATTCTAAGATGGTATTTCCTGAAGAGGGGTCCTTCCAGCCTGTACTGCTAGTGGTCTGAAAAGGATTTTAGGTGGTACACAAGCAAATATTTTTTTAATGTTCATCCTTATTCAGAAATTGCAGGGACTTCCCTGGTGGTCCAGTGGTTAAGACTCCACACTTCCACTGCAGGGGGCATGGGTTTGATCCCTGATTAACTAAAATCCCACATGCCGCATGGCCAAAAAAATAAAATAATATGTATAGACCAACCTAGATAGCATATTCAAAAGCAGAGACATTACTTTGCCGACTAAGGTCCATCTAGTCAAGGCTATGGTTTTTCCTGTGGTCATGTATGGATATGAGAGTTGAACTGTGAAGAAGGCTGAGCGCCGAAGAATTGATGCTTTTGAACTGTGGTGTTGGAGAAGACTCTTGAGAGTCCCTTACACTGCAAGGAGATCCAACCAGTCCATTCTGAAGGAGATCAGCCCTGGGATTTCTTTGGAAGGAATGATGCTAAAGCTGAAACTCCAGTACTTTGGCCACCTCATGCGAAGAGTTGACTCATTGGAAAAGACTCTGATGCTGGGAGGGATTGGGGGCAGGAGGAAGAGGGGACGACAGAGGATGAGATGGCTGGATGGCATCACTGACTCGATGGACGTGAGTCTGAGTGAACTCCGGGAGTTGGTGATGGACAGGGAGGCCTGGCGTGCTGCCATTCATGGGGTCGCAAAGAGCTGGACACAACTGAGCGACTGAACTGAACTGAACTGAACTGATAGATGAATTAAAATTTTAACAAAAAAAAAACAAATTTTTAACATGCTGTAACATGCATTAGGGAAAAAAAATAAAACTAACACTTCTGTGATAAAGAATTTTCTTCCTGAAAATTTCAGGAAACAATAACCTGATCTGAATATAAACATGGAATAAATGGTCATGGGCATGGGGAAGGAAATGGGAAGTTGTTTGAAAGGATGGCACTGGGATGCTCTGGCCCAGGGACTCCGCTTTCTTGCAGGCCTCTCTGCTGTGGTCTTCTAGTCTGATTGTTCTCCCCTTTCCCCACAGAGATTCGGTTATGGAGGCTGGGTGCAGCTCCAACACAATGGCAAGGTGAGTGTCTCCCAAAGAACCACTGTGCCTCAGACCCCTGGACAAACTGAGTCTGAGACCTTCCTGCACTCGGTCCTCCAGGGACCCCCAACTCTTTTGCCCTCCAACTGAGCTTTATAGTAGGCAGCACTGAGGTTTCTCCAAAGTATTTTGAAAAATGAGTGTAACTTCAAACAGCAGCATTTAGAAAGATAAAATTGAAATTGGAGAAGCCATGAAGAAATCTCTCTCTCTCTCTCTTTTTTTTTTTTTTATTTTTTGCCCTGGAACCAATTTTAGCATTGCTCTGCCTCAAGTAAGCGACCTAGCTCTCTCCACAGTTATGACAGTATATTAAGGCCGACCAAATAAATGGAAGAGTTTAGGTTTGAGCACAGGTGGAGAAATTAAACATGGAGACAAAAGCAAGAAGAAGCCACTGTTATTAAGGGTGGAGTTTAGCCTGAGGAAACAGCAAGAGGAGGAAGGCTTGGGGCAAAACATTTAGCACATAATGAGGCTTGAGAGTGAGCTGCCAACTAGGGGTCTAGGCCAACTTCATTCTCAGAGGCATCGCATGCCCTCGTGGAGGGCAGGGGAAACCTTCCTGAGCTTCCAACAAAGTACAAACATGAGTAAGTTAGCCCTGAAGGACTGGGGGTATGGGAAGACCAGGGGTAAAGCACTGTGACAAGATAAGGACCAAGTACTGGAGGATATAGATTTGGGCACCAAGGATTTGGAGATGGCCTCCTGGAAGAAGTGATGCTCTTTCTGAGTCTGGAAGCAGAGGTGAAGGTTTGCCCAAGGAATAAAGGAAAAAAGAAAACAAAGACAGGGAGCGAAGGCATAGGGATATTAAACATCTGTAAGCCCAGAACTCAAGCACTTGGCTAGGGCTGGTATCAGCATTTCTCAAAATATGGTCTGCAGACCAGCAAGTGTGTCACCTGGGAACGTGGGAGAAAGGCCAATTCTTGGGCCTCATCTCAGACCTACAAAATCAGGAATGCTAAGGATTGGGCCAGCAATCAGTATTTCAACAAGTCTCCAGGTGATTCTGATATTCACTCAAGCTTGAAAACCACTGGCTCTATCCACTCATTCACTGATTTTTATTGACACCTATTTGATGCCAGGCCCACCAGGCTAGACACGTGGAATATGCTGGTGAACAAGACAGACATGCTCCCTGCTCAAATTCTAGGGGCGGCAAACAAACATAATTGCTTCAGCAGATGGAATAAAAAGCAGTGCTGGAACAAGGGGTGACTGGGAGATTTATCTGGGCTGGCTGGTTGGGGAGCTAGCAAAGACTTAAGATGATGAGAAGGAAAACCCTGGAAGAGTGTCCCTGGATGAGGAAATAGCAGTTGCAAAGGCTGCCATGTGAGGAAGGGCTGTGTTCAAAGAACAAGAAGGAGGGCAGTTTGGCTAAGATGTAGTGCAAGGGGGAGATGGCAGGAAAAGAGGCAGGCAGGGACCAGATCATGGACAGACTTGAAGCATGTGCTAAGGAGGCCAGATTTTAGTCTCAAGACAATGCAAATTCCTTGAAAGGTCTTAATGGCTTAAACAGGTCCCCTGGGGACTTCCCTGGCGGTCCAGAGGTTAAGACTCTGCACTTCCAATATGGGGAGTGCAGGTTCGATCCCTGGTCAGGGAACTAAGATTCCTCATGCCATGCAACATGGCCAAAAAAAGAAAAGCATTAAAAGGCCACCTAGTGTACTCCGTAGGGGTCAGATAGAGTCATATAAGAGTTTGGGACGCAAGATGGTAGGAAGAAGCTGGAGAGGTAGGCAGAAGCCTCATCAAACGGGGCCTTGGGGGATGGACTTAGGCCTTTGTACTTGATCCTGAAGGCAGTGAGGAATCATTAAAGAGTTTTTTTAAGCATCAGAATCTCTGGGGCAGCTCATTCTCACCTTCATCAAAGACTGCCCACTAAGTGCCAGTTTAGACACCAGACTGCACTTCTCCCATGAAAAGTGCCAGTTCCTAGCCTGGGAGCTGGTGATCTAAGCTGGCCTTCTGCTCAGTCATGTCCAGCTCTTTGCAACCCAATAGACTATAGCCACTAGTCTCCTCTGTCCATGGGACTTTCCAGGCAAGAATACTGGAGTGGGTTTTCATTTCTTGCTCAAGGGGATCTTCTCAACTTAGGGATGGAACCTGTCTCTCCAGAATCTCCTACATTGGCAGGCGGATTCTTTACCACTGAGCCAGCCGGGAAGCCCTAAGCTGGATCTCAAGTCTGCCCAAAAGAGAAAATAAGCTGAGTGGAGATGATGACAAGGCCACTAGGAAGCCCCAAGTGAAGGATGAGCAGCCTGTAACTTATTTTTTTTTTTACTCCATGTCCCAGGCTGCAGTTTCTACCCTTCATAACTAGATCTGAATGGCCTTCATTTCGTTTTTGTGTCAAGAAAAGTTTGGTAAACATAACAGCAAATCTCAAAACAAAAACAAAACAAACAAAAAACCTCAAACAAACAACAAGAAACCCAAAAATGAAAATATTTCAAATCAAATCTACCACTTGCATAGTTCCAGCAAAATCGGATATAACAGTAGTCTAATCAAAGTGATATTCTCCTTTCCTCCATTTCAAAAACAAAACAAAGCAAACCAAAGCAGAATTAAATTGGTATTTTTGTTTTAATAATTACAATGGTCAGGGATCACAGTCACTGGAAAATAACATATAAATACATACAAATTGCAAATTCAGCTTAGAGCAATTCCTTCTTATTTGCCTACATTCTTTTTTGTGAATAATATTTTCTGTCCCCCATCCATGACTGATTTACCTCAGAGATTCCTATTTCCCGAAAGGTATTTCCCAAACACATCTTTGGTCTGCCCTATTTGTTTCTCTTCTTAACCTTTGATTTTTCAATGCTTTTGGAATGAATCAAGGGGTATTGTTTGCCATGGTAAAGCCTTGTTCAGAACTGAAAAACATCATTTGTCCTTGGGTTGAAATATTTGTTTGAAAATTTCTAAAACTACGTACACCCTCCTCTCAGGAGAAGCATGGGGTAGGATAGAATTAAGTGCTGATGGCAGAAACACCCCGCAGCGTTTAAGGGAGGCCAGATCCACGGCCCAGTTCAAATATATGGGCCATTAAGGTCTGAGTGTTTTCAGGCCCTTGAAATACAAACACACACACCATTGCGATCACACTTAGTATTTTCACCCACACTATTCTGTGTGATCTTCAATCATCAGGTTCCTGCTCTCAAATGATTTCCCTCTCACTGGGGAGCCAAGAAGACACTCAAATGAATAAAGAACATACAGACAGACAGTGACAATATCGTGCTGAGTAAAAGAGTGAGGATTTCAGGGGGTGGGAAGGGCAAGACAGCAGGCAATTTTCATGCAGATAAAAAAACCATAGGACTGTAGGCCTAAGGGTCGTCTAGTCCAGTGTTTAATGGGTTGCAACCCAACGATGAGTAATAATATCAATTCAGTGGGTTAGGACAGCTTTTAAAATAAAACACATTACAAAAGAAAATAGCAGAAGGTATTGTTCACGGTAAGGGTAAGTGTTGTTTCATGAAACTTTTGTCTCAAGTTTGTATCTTTATAAATAGATATATACAGATGTACTGGGTCACATTGGAAAATATATTCCTTATAATATGGGGTTCTCAGCTAAAATCGACTGAAAGCCATTCATTTTTCCCAATGTCCTCGTTTCATGTTTTTATTTTTAAGGTTAATTTTCCATTACATAAGTAGAATCTGAGTAATTTCTCCTTCTTAAATTTAAGCTGTTGAAGATAAAGCTACAGTTTCATTGGATCAGCATTCCCCATCCTCAAAAGTAATTCTGATTAACAGTTTGGTGGGTATCTTTCCAGACATTTTCCTATGATTTACTTATATATACATGCACCTATATAAAAGGACATAGGATTATTTAATATGTTGACATATATATATATTAGCTAAGTCAATCAGGTTCCAAACAGAAAACAAACAAAATACTCAGGATATTTTGAACAGAGTTAACAAAGAGCCTATTTATAAAGGTGTAGACACATGATTAAGTTGTGGGGACAAGTAGGGGTTAGATGATGAAGCTCCTTAGGTCAGGTTAAGGGGTTTGCGTTTTACCTTCAGGACAATAGAAATCCATTCAAGAGTTTCCAGTGGGTAACTAGGAAGATCTGATTTAGGGTTTTAAGAGTTTACTCTGCTGCTTTGTGAAGACTGGGTTAGAGAGGAACAAGAGTGAAAGCAGAAAGAGATCAGGCTTGAGGCTGCAGAATCATTCAGATGAGAGAAGATAGGGCTTGGACCAAGGCTGGAGCAGTGGAGATGGAGAAATGTGGATCACTGCAGGGTCTATTTTGGAGACATATTGGGAAATGGATGGGATGGTGATATGTCAAGCAGAGGGAAGTGAAAAAAATGATGTGGTCTCAGAGGGGTGAGAAAGATAATGCTGACATCAAGGAGAGATGCAATAGAGCCAGGAGGACAAGCAGATCTGAGCAAGAGATGAGCAGTAGCAGGTTGAGTGAATACAGCTGGAAGTGGTTGTAACATAGCTTCCCATGGAGCTGTCCTTCAGAAACTTTAAAGTGACAGCTGCAGTGATTACAGAGGCTGCTTCCTGGTGACAGTGTCTGGGTTATTTCTGCCAGCTCTGCACCTCAAGCCCAACCAGTCTAGCAGCTTGCATGGTCTAGAGGTAGAGCTTGAGTGGGCACCTGGGGAAGGGGGAAGAGAATGGAAATCTGTTGATAAAAGACTGAATTTTAAAATACATATTTTTTTCTTTTTTCCCCTGTGCTAATATTTCCCTTCTTGTCCACTGATTCTATATGTAATAGTTTGCAGCTACTAAACCCAAACTCCCAGGCCATCCCTCCTCCATTGTCCTTCCCCTTGGCAACCACAAGTCTGATCTCTATGTCTTTTAGTGTGTTTCTGTTTCACAGGTAGGTTCGTTTGTGCCAAATTTTAGATTCCACATACAAATTATATTATATGGTATTTTTCTCTCTCTTTCTTACTGTACCTAGTATGATAATCTCTAGTTGAATGCATGCTGCTGCAAATGGCATTATCTTATTCTTTTTATGACAGAGTAGTATTTCATTGTACTACATCTTCTTTATCCATTCATCTGTCAATGAACATTTAGGCTGTTTCTATGTCTTGGCTATTGTGGGTAGTGCTGCTATGAACATAGGGGTGCTTGTATCATTTTGAATTGAAGTTTTGTCTGGATATGTGTCCAGGAGTGGGATTGCTGGATAACTCTATAAAATACAATTTTTAGTGATACACAATACCAGACATTTGAAATATCAGCTATATTTGGACTCATTTGTAGACAGTATTAAAACTAGAACTTAAGAATCAGAAGTGTCACAGGTGAGGTTCTGAGGTTCCTTGGGAATCAGACTCTGAGACAGAGATGAACATGCAGAAGGCTTAATAGGAAGTGCTCTCAGAATGAACATCAGTGGAAGGGGAAAGGAGGAAGTAGGATAAAACGGGGCAATGTTGAGCTGTGATGTTTTCAACAGAGGTCTAAGCTGACCCTATAAGAAACTCTAGAGCCAACCTCCACAGGGGTCCCAAGTTGGGGCTGGGGGACAAAGAAGAGGGGCCTTTTGCTCCATAGTAATCAGTATTTGGAAATGGGCTTCCCTGGAAATGAGGCAGGACTTTGAGGGAAGTGGTTCTCTTCACCCAAGGTAATCTTCCTATTTTCCCCATAGGGACTGACAACTGAGAGCTGTCTGCCTGCAATACTCCTTGGCAATTCTCAGAAGCTAGGAGAAGAAATCCTCTTTTTTGGGGGCCATGTTGCACAACTTGAGGGATCTTAGTTCCCTAACGAGGGATTGAACCCAGACCCCCGCAGTGAAAACACAGAGTCCTAGCCACTGGACCACCAGGGAACTCCCAACTCCTCCATTCTTGAAGGAGGATCTTGGTGGCACATTATACCATCTTGGGAAGGATAGCTGAATCACTTTGCTGTATAGCAGAAATTAATAAACACTGTAAATCAACTATATTTCAATAAAACACATTTTAAAATAATAAACTACTAATATCTACAAAAATAGTAGGCTTATGGAACCTCTGCCCAATCAACTCAAGTACTCTGTTCTTCATCTCCGTGGGTGGGAATCTGTGCCTTAATTTCTTCCTTTTCTCAATCCTTCCAGTCTCCATGCTTATAACCTAAATTTTAGTGGTAGATTATTAACTTGTCTTTTTTCCTCAACTTTATATCCTTTCTTTTTCCAACTGTATATCCTTATTGTTTTTACATCAGTCAAAGAAAGTAAAGTAGGTGCTAAATTAACATGTTTTATAATGAAAAAAAAGCAAACAACAAAAAAAGAGCAAACTGAGGTTCAGAGATGTTTAACTTGCTTATGGCTACACAATAAATTGCAGAATAATGATTTGAACCTGAGCAGTCTGATTTTAGGGACCTGATCAGAACTTTCCCCTTTCTTTAGGGATCAGCAACCCGAAGCTCAATTTAGAGCCTGCTGCCATACTTTGAGAAGCCATTTAGTTTGGCCCCCCTTCCCTGAGTATTAAAAGGTAGTGTACAAGGCAGGCATGATGCCTGGGAGAAGCAGCAGCTCAGCACCAAACTTCACATGCACTTCTAGAACGAGTCACCGCATGGCCTGCCTCCCCCTGCAGGTGCTGACATCAGCGGGCCCTGCTCTGCCAGACAAATTATTTCCTCTCACTATCCATCTGTTGCTTCTTTATAAAACAAGAAGTTGGGGCTTCCCTGATGGTCCAGTGGTTAAGAATCCACCTGCCAATGCAGCGGACATGGGTTCAATCCCTGGTCTGGGAAATCCTACTCACCATGGAGCAACTAAGCCCATGTGCCACAACTTCTGAGCCTGCACACCTAGAGCCCATGCTCTGCAACAAGAGAGGCCACTGCGATAAGAAGAGTAACTCCCACTCACTGCAACTAGAGAAAACCTGAGCGCAGCAACAGAGCCCCAACACAGCCAAAAATAAATCAGTGAATAAATATTACTTTTAAAAAAACAGGGTTGGACAACATGGCCTATCTCAGAGGTCCTTACCAGCTCTAAAATGTTATAAATCTAGAGTTTTCCAGATCCTGGGCCATCCTCTCAGCTTTTGGAGCCAGCAATTTAGAATGGCAAGGTAACTAACCTACACAATCCTCAGTTGTATAGTCCCAAAAGGTCATGACCACGACCTGGTTCTCTCTGTATCCAGCCTCTGACACCCACAGAGCACACCCCTTCAAATCCAAGTCAATATTAAGGCAGGGGGAAAACAAGTTGAGTTCTGCTAAACAAACAGATTTGTACTTCTTCAAGGATTAAGGAAAAATGCCTAAAAAGATTAGGGGAGAACCACATTCCCAAGCATACAAGGAAGAATTAATCTAAGTAAGCTTGTGTGTGTGTGTGTGTGTTAGTCGCTCAGTCATGTCTGACTCTTTACAACCCCATGGACTGTAGCCTACCACGCTTCTCTGTCCATGGGATTCTCCAGGTAAGAATACTGGAGTGGATTACTGTTCCCTTCTCCAGCTAAGTAAGCTTAGGTCACCTTTTGCTGATGTGAGTTTTCTGTCCTAGGGAGAAGCAAAGATGCTGAAAGATGGGAAGGTCTTCAGAGTGGTCCAAGAGAACTGCTGGGATCTAGAAGCTCGTCTTAGAGAAATGGACCAAACAGGTATTTACAATGAGAAAAGGTATTAATGTTTTCATCTGATGTTAGAGGCAAGTCTGCCCTTTGATTACCTTACATGTTTTATGTGATGGCAACCTCTGATCCCATTTTCTCCACTGTTCCAGCTTCACTGGGGGACAGATGGCACCCTCCACTATAATGTTTTTGGAGTGTGGATTTAAAATTTAGGTATGTGTGTGCTCAGTTATGTTTGACTCTTTGAGACGGCATGGACTGTAGCCCACCAGGCTCCCCTGTCCATGGGATTTCCCAGGCAAGAATATTGGAGAGGGTAGCCATCTCCTTCTCCAGAGGAATCTTCCCAACCCAGGGATTGAACCCAGGTCTCCTGCCTTGTAGGCAGATTCTTTACCATATGAGCCACCAGGGAAGCCCCCAAATTAGGTACACTTGTTTTAAAGTAGAATGCTGTATTATAGGGGCTTTCTAGGTGGCACTAGTGGTAAAGAACCCTCTTGCACAATACAGAAGACATAAGAGACTCAGGTTCAATCCCAGGGTCTGGGAAGATCCCCTGGAGGCAGGCATGGCAACCCATTACAGTATTCTTGCCTGGAAAATCCCATGGACAGAGGAGCCTGGAGGGCTGCCATCCACACTGTCGCAAAGAGTCAGACATGACTGAAGCAACGTAGCACACATGCTATATTATCAAAAAGATAAAAGTAGTATTTTATTCTTTTAAAATTTTTAAATTCAAATGCATAGTATTTACTTATAGAGCCAATTAAAACAGTAAGAATTAGAGATTTCCCTGGTTACCCAGTGGTTAGGACTCTGGATTTCCAGTGCAGGGGTCCTGGGTTCCATTCCTGGTCAGGGAATTAAGATCCCACATGATATGGCATGGTCAAACATACACACAAACAAAAACAATAAATATTAGAATTCATAGATTAAATATGCCAACTGCTTTCTTAGTTAGAGTCAGGATCCAACTTGTTTCTGCAGTTTGCTTTAGAACAGTACACAGAACATCCCCACGGACACACAGTGGGTGGAAGCAGGAGCAGCTACAAAAAAGTAATCATATAGTCCCACTATACTCTACAATAAAACCAATCCAGACATTTGAAAGGGGAGAGTTAGGAAATTTTTATTTCCTAGCTAAATCAATAACAATTTCTAATAACCTCTTGCATTCCTTATCCTATATTTAAAAATCAAACAAAAATCCCCCCAGTTTAAAAGAATTGTGAAAGCCTATCTAAAATATGATATGATAGACAGGGATGAAAAATAAATAAAATTTAATTTTTAACTATGGTATGACAGCCACATTGTGCTTTCACTTGTTATTACCTGGCTGGCTGTGCCACCAAGGAGAGTATGCTCCAACAAGGGCACCCAGCCTTCTGGACACCCATGGGCCATGCCCGGGGGCTGTGATGAGGAACCCCCACAATAACACTGTCAGGCCTAAATTTTAACATTAGTGGTCTAGATTTAATCCAGAAAACAAACAGTTCATACACACAAACCAAAGAGTTTATATCTACCACCTTTATAACCAAAGACAAATGCATAAGAAGTTCAAATACATACACAGAGATAGCAAGAGACATTTTATTCTAAGATCTACACAAATTGAGTTGGACTATCAGCCCCCAAAATAAGCAGGCGGTCTCTGGCAACTCTAAGCTAGATGGGCTTCCCCGGTGGCGCTAGTGGTAAGGCACTCATCTGCCAATGCAGGAGACATAAGAGATCCCTGGGTTGGGAAGATCCCCTGGAGGAAGGCATGGCAACCCACTCCAGTGTTCTTGCCTGGAGAATCTCATGGACAGGGGAGCTTGGCAGGCTACAGTTCATTGGGTTGCAAAGAGTGGGACACAACTAAAGCAACTTAGCATGCACACACATGCACGCACTCTAGGCCAGATGTTGCTTTATAGTTTTTTTAAAATAATTAATAGTATGTCTAAATTGCATTGACATTGAACTTTGTGGAAAGCCTGAAGCACCTCTATAGGCCATTCCAGAGAAAATGGTACATATGCCCCTGTTCTAGAACAGGGATGGGAGGGCCACTGGAGAGAGAACTGGCTTCCCAGACTGATAGCTGAGCCCAAGCTGAACCAGAGCTCTCGCCTCTCAAGGGGAAAACTAGTGGAAATGATGACTAGTGTCAGAACCATTGTTTAAGACTGCAGTTTAGATAAAGAATGTTCTCTTTGGTTTTGGTTGTGTGTTTCATTCCATGGCTATCCTTAAGAGAACAGTCATGGCTAACCCTTGCTGAGCATTTATTTTGTTTCCAGGTGTTGTTCTCAGCACCCAACATGTATTAAGTCAATTTCTATAACAACCATAGGAGGTAGCAACTATTATTATACCCATTTTACAGATGAAGAAACTTAGGTACAGAGGTTAAGCAATCTGTCCAAGATTACATAATTTATAGGGGGCAAAACAGGGATTTGAACCCAGGCAGCCTGGCCACAAGGGCTTAACAGTGTATCCTTCTGCCTCCATCAAGGTGAGAAAATACGATGATAAAGACACAACACAGAAGATTTCAGCATACCATGCCATTTTCACAGGGAGACAAATGTAATTGGTAGCTCCTGGGTTACTTCCTCACATTATGTGGCAGGCACTGTTGTACCTATTCCCACCTGAGGGATGCAAGGAGTTTAAATGACTTGCTTGGGAACACACAACAGTAAATGGTAGAGCTCGGACTGTACTTGAGACTGTCTCTCTCATTCCATCACTCTTCCAAGAGAGCTTTTCCCAAGCCTCCCTCAGGATAAGAATTGCCCGGGGTGCTTACTAGGAATTTTTTTCAGGCCCCATCCACTGAGTCAGAGTCTCTAAAGGAAGACCTCTGAATTTGTTTTTATGATGTCACTTCTCTCCACCCCTGGCCTCTGCCCACTTTACTCAAGGTAAAGTGGTAAATTTGGGGAATGCTGTGCTATGCCAAACTTTTAAACGCCTGTTTGTTTGTTTTTTAAATATCAGCTCTAATTGGATTAGACTTGCTTTTTTTCCCCTCTCAATTCCCAGAGACTAAAGAATAGCTATCCAAATAAACCAGCACATAAATAATGCAATTTACTATGTTAATATGAAATACAGAGACAAGTGATGGCCTCTGGGATGTAAGGAAGGAGCCAAGCTGGACAGGAGCCTCATCCCACCACTGGCAGGCCATGTGACCTTAGATCCAATCTATAAAGTGGAGAAATTAAACAGAATAATGTAAGCAAAAGCATTTGTGTAAAATGTGAAGATTTTACAGTTGAAAGGGACTTGTCTGTTGCAAACTAATCAATGGACACAAATCCTGATCTGTGGCAATGTTTAATGATGCTCTGTAATCAAAAGCTGTAGGGTCTAGTCCTCACTAAACAATGATTTATTTTTTCATATATGGGTATGTTCAACACTCCAGGCACTATTCTGGACACTAAGAATGGGACATAGACAGACAGGCTCATGTGGTGTTTATGATCAAGTAAGAAATGGCACAGAATAAACAACTAACTACAGTCATGACAGACTATAATAAGTAGCAGAACATTAAAAGAACAGAACAGTGAGATAGAGAAAGCCTCTCCAAGGATCTGATGCTTGAACGGAGATCTTGGGGTGAAAAGGTGAAAAGGAACACATCCTGTGATGAGCCAAAAGAAGAGCATTCCAGGCAGATGGAATAGCCGTGCAAAGGCCCTGGGGCAGGAAAGAGCTCCAAAGAACAGGCAGAAGGCAAATGAAGCTCAGTGTGAGCAGGAGAGACTGTGTGGAGCCTTATACCATGTTCAAGTCTGGATTTTACTCTAAGTGTGATTTTACTCTAAAAGTACTTGGAAGTTTTAAATAATAGAGTGACTTGATCTAAGTTTTAACACTTACTCTGGCTTCCAAGTGGAGAACAAACTGTAAGAGGACAAGAGTGATGGTAGGAGACCAGCTTGGAGGCTTCTGCAGCAGTCCCCATAGGAAATGCTGGTGGCTTGGACCAGGCAGTGGCAAGAGATGGGGACAGGTGAGTGTATAAAAGGAACTGGAGTAGAGCAAACAGGACTTGCTGTTGGGTTGGAAGTGGGTATGAGGGAAAGAGGGCCCATCCTTGGTCTGGCAGCATCTCTCCCAATACCCCAGCTCCAGGAGTGTGACTATCAGACAGTTTAGGCATGCTGGAATCTGGAACCATACTCAGGGCCTCATTCTGGGCATTCCAGACAGTGGAACTGTACCCAGACTCACTTAGGAGATGAATTACAGGGCCAGGAAGGTGACTGAGAAATATACTCTGTCATGCATGACCTAAGATGAAACACCTTAAAAAAACTGATGGGGAAATGCCTTGCTTAAATACAACTTCACAGTTGCTGAAATAACCTTTGAAAAATGGGCATTTTAGTTTTTCTTCAATGATCTCATTTTTGTCCAGCCTTTCCTCCTCCTCTTGGAACTGAGGCTGAGGGATGAGGTGAGCCTAGGCCAGAGACCCTGAGGGAAGGAGACAGGGAAGACACAGTGAGGGAGGGGAGAGCAGAAGGAAGGTGGGACAGAGACTTGCTAGGCTCCAAGGCCCTGGGAAATGCAGAAGTGCCTGGGTCATTCTTCTCACTGGCTTTGCCTTTGTGTCTGTGTCTAGGAGTGACTGTGCAAGCCCTTTCCACGGTTCCCGTCATGTTTAGCTACTGGGTGAGTGTGAAATTTCAATCCATCTCCTTGGTGAGCAAAGGCTCACATCCAGTTCCTTAGCAAGTAGACAGATGCCTCGCCTTGACAGTTTATTCTAAAGTGATAAAGATTTTTAGGTGATAGGAGTGATGATGATAGCCTAATATGTTGCCTCTTCCATGGAAATACACACAATTCGAAACAGGATTCCTTGAGTTGAATGTCTTTCCCCAAGTGATTAAATCTTGAGTGCTAAAAGTTTCAGGCATTATGGCAAGCCTGCAAAAGGACACTTTTGTAAGTAGTTGGAGGTACACTAAGTACCCACTCAACCAAATATATATTCAAGCATGTGGTGATTTAAGGAACATTGGAAATACCACCTATTCTCACCTCCTCCACCTATGCTCATAATTCCAGTATTAGTGATTCAATACTTATCTGTTCCTGTGATGAAATTCACCACTTAAAATAAAAATACCTAGATAGTATATTCAAAAGCAGAGACATTACTTTGCCGACTAAGGTCCGTCTAGTCAAGGCTATGGTTTTTCCAGTAGTCATGTATGGATGTGAGAGTTGGACTGTGAAGAAGGCTGAGTGCCGAAGAGTTGATGCTTTTGAACTGTGGTGTTGGAGAAGACTCTTGAGAGTCCCTTGGACTGCAAGGAGATCCAACCAGTCCATTCTGAAGGAGATCAACCCTGGGATTTCTTTGGAAGGAGTGATGCTAAAGCTGAAACTCTAGTACTTTGGCCACCTCATACGAAGAGTTGACTCATTGGAAAAGACTCTGATGCTGGGAGGGATTGGGGGCAGGAGAAGAAGGGGACGACCGAGGATGAGATGGCTGGATGGCATCAGTGACTCGATGGCTGTGAGTCTGAGTGAACTCCGGGAGTTGGTGATGGACAGGGAGGCCTGGCGTGCTGCCATTCATGGGGTCACAAAGAGTCGGACACGACTGAGCGACTGAACTGAACTGAACTGAACTGAACTGAAGACCTCAAGATACCTGAATTTACCTGACTGGGTGCTATTCTAACTGGACAACTGGCATTGCTGGAAAGTACCAAATTCTTAGCAGTGGGGTGGGATGTTGAAAAGAAAGACAGAAAGGAAGGAGGGAGAGTTAGGAGAACAGAAAGCAAACTTTGCATCAGCATCTTGCTAATAAGGTAACTCTTTGAGTGTCACCGCCAACAGGAAGGACAAGGAGAAAGACAGGGACAAGAGAGGTTCATGGGCAGCCTGACATCCCCAAGGAGGTGTGACAAGGAGGTGCCCTGATATCCGGCTCAGTTCCTGGTGTGGGTAGGGGGAGCCCTGCAGGCTCCTATCTGGGTTGGTGGATGGTCTGCCCTCATTCTATGTCTGGTGTAGGATTCCAAGCCCTGATTACATCGGTTTTCTAATTAATCAGCAATATCCTAGCAGTTTTCTTTACCTTGGTAATGACTGGCTTCTGGGTCTTCTGTGGCCAAGTGCCTATCTCAAACTGTGCTTCAGGTTTACGAGGTATAAAGCCACTGGGAGGGACAAATGACTGAGCCTAGAGGAGGTGCTGAGCAGAGTAGATATCTAAAGTAGGTTTTGAACCATGTGCTTTCCCTTGCCTGTCTCCACCAGGCCAAACCTCAGGACACTTTAGACCTGTGCCAGCTTCTGAACAACCACCTAGCTGCCACCATTGCGAGCCACCCCAGGAGGTTTGTGGGTCTGGGGACGTTGCCCATGCAGGCCCCTGAGCTGGCGGTTAAGGAGATGGAGCGCTGTGTGAAGAAGTTGGGCTTTCCTGGGGTTCAGATCGGCTCCCACATCAACGAGTGGGACCTGAATGCACGCGAACTCTTCCCAGTGTACGCGGTGAGTATGAGGTGCCCACTCAGCCAACATGGAGCAGGCACCATGCTGGGTGTCCCTGGGCTGGAGAAATGCCTGATGACATGCTGGATGCAGGGGGACTGTGGAAAGAGCTCCCCCACAGGAAGGGCCATCCTACTAGAAAAGGGACAAGTGCAAATGCTTCCCAGGTCAGCCTTAAGTTAACTCAGTGAAATCTCTCTTCTTTTGAGCCTTCTTGCTCTCCTTTTAAAGTTTAATTTGGAATAAAATAGATAACCAACAAGGACCTACTGTAAAGCACAGGGAACTCTGCTCAATATTCTGTAATAATCCAAATGGGGAAAGAATTTGAAAAAGAATAGACACAAGTATATTTGTAAACAAATCACTTTGCTATACACTTGAAATACAACATAGTTAATCAACTGTGCTCCAATATAAAATAATTTTTTTTTAATTTAAATAAAGAGGTTTCATTTGGAAGCCAAATTGTTACCCACATCACAGCCACTGTGCAAAAGGATCAGGTTAATGACAGGCCCCAAAGTATTTACTTTTGCTTTGGAAAAAAATTCTTATCATTTTTCAAAATTATGAAGTAATCCAATTCTGGAAAATATAGAAAAGTGTAAGGAGAAAAATAGCTAGACATAAAATTAAAAAAGCAACAAGGATTTACTGAACAGCACAGGGAATTAAACCCAATACCTTGTAATAACCCATAATGGAATATAATCTGCCAAAAAAAAAAAATCACTATGCTGTACATCTGAAACTAACACAATATTGTGAATCAACTATATTTTAAATAAAGAGGAAAACAAAAATAACCCATAATTCTGCCATCCAAAGATGATTAACCATGGTTAATAGTACATGTATCTTTTTATATGCATACATCTGCATATTTTATATTTTAATGGAATTGGAATTCTATTATACATGTGATTTTATATTCTAACTGAGAATTTCTAACCTAAGTGAAAATTCTCTCAATGCGTGACTTAAAATAACTGCATAGTATTGCAATATGTCTTGTTTTATTTAACCGACTCGCAATTAAGATACTTTTTAAACCATTTATTTTTTAAATGTAGTATAATAAAAATATGCAACAAAAATATACCATCACAATGTTAATATTTGATGATACTAGATAGTAAATGTATAGCTGTTCATTGTACTATTGTTTATAACTTTCTATACTTGAAACACTGCATAATAAAATATATTTTCAAAAATGCAGTGCCAGCCATTTCTGAAATATCCAGCAGAAGAGTCCACAATCCCACGGTCCTCTCTACTTTGGGAGGTTCTTTCTGTACCTAAATCTGCTTTCCTTAATTCCAGAATTCAAGATGCGTAATTCTTTATTCAACTGCATTTTTAAAAAATGTCTTCTTTCCTAGAATTATATTAGTATCATTTTTGGTTATTTTCATTGTAAACACAAAATCTTCAGTAATGAATTAAGTAGATGTTGGTGGCCCCATCAGGTACTATAATCACTGATCATTTATTTCATTTAATATTTATTGAGCTCTGACTACATGCAGGATGTTTTCCATGTCTGTGCCTATGGACATTGCCCACCAGTTGGGGGACTGCCTGTTAAATTGCCTCCTAATAACCTGAAAGATTTAATGCTCCTCTAAATATTGAACTCCCAGAAGATTATTGGCTGCAGTGGCTGAACTGATCCAGCAAATGTTTTCTAGAAACTTTTTAATGAGCTCTGAAAAGAGGATTTATTTACTTGTGTATAAAATTGTTTCAGCACAGTGTGAGCAAGCCTTCAGCTATAAGTCATTTTATTATTCATTGGACTTAGCTTTATGAATTACTAAGGTGCTCAGAAAGCAACAGCAGCCAGTTGGGGTCCAAATAGATATTTTCATTTATGTGATCAGTTCAATTAATGGTCTGCCAGTCTCTGTGGGGATTCAAGAAAGCATCCTGGCCGCATTTGACTTGTGATGTCCTGGGGTTGACAGCACATTTTTTTGGTTAGCAAGACTTTGCCAGCCTCACCACTAACTTGCTGAAACGAATGAGAGGAATATCTGTGAGCCAAATTGGCTTTATCATTGTGAGGTCAGCCAGAGCTCCAGAGCACCTGATTGTCCCCCTAATCTCCTAGACCTCTGTTCTCAGTGAAGGAACCCAACAACATGCTCATATCAGTTTTCAGGTATAAAAATGACTTTGTTGTATGAAGCAGAGTGGCAGTGGAAAACTGCCTCCCATTTATTAGCCAGAAGACCTCAGTAACTTACTAGCCTCTATCTGCCTTGGTTTCCCTCTTTGTAAAATGAGAAAAATAAAAAGTACTCATCTCCTAAAGGATTAAACTAGTTAACAATTGTGAAATTGCTATATATATAATACCTACATATATGCATGTGTGCTAAGTCAAGTCAGTCATGTCTGACTCTATGCAACCCTATCGACTCTAGCCCACCAGGCTCCTCTATCCATGGGATTCTCCAGCCAAGAATACTGGAGTGGGCAGCCATTCCCTTCTCCAGGGGATTCCCAACCCAGAGATCAAACCTGCATCTCTTACAACTCCTGCCTTGGCAGGCGGGTTCTTTACCACTAGCGCCACCTGGAAGCCCATATATAGTATATATTATATATATAATATACATCTATATATACATAACAGCTTTGGCACATGGTCAGTCAGTTCAGTCGCTCAGTCGTGTCTGACTCTTTGCGACCCCATGAACCACAGCGCTCCAGGCCTCCCTGTCCATCACCAACTCCTGGAGTCCACCCAAACTCATGTACATCGAGTCGGTGATGCCATCCAACCATCTCATCCTCTGTTGTCACCTTCTCCTCCTGCCCTCAATCTTTCCCAGCATCAGGGTCTTTTCAAATGAATCAGCTCTTTGCATCAGCTGGCCAAAGTATTGGAGTTTCAGCTTCAAAATTAGTCCTTCCAATGAACATCTAGGACTGGTCTCCTTTAGGATGGACTGGTTGGATCTCCTTGCAGTCCAAGGGACTCTCAAGAGTCTTCTCCAACACCACAGTTCAAAAGCATCAATTCTTTGGTGCTCAGCCTTCTTCACAGTCCAACTCTCACATCCATACATGACCACAGGAAAAACCATAGCGTTGACTACATGGACTTTTGTTGACAACATAATGTCTCTGCTTTTTAATATGCTATCTAGGTTGGTCATAACTTTCCTTCCAAGGAGTAAGCATCTTAATTTCATGGCTGCAATCACCATCTGCAGTGATTTTGGAGCCCAGAAAAATAAAGTCAGCCACTGTTTCCACTGTTTCTCCATCTATTTGCCATGAAGTGATGGGACCAGATGCCATGATCTTCATTTTCTGAATGTTGAGCTTTAAGCCAACTCTTTCACTCTCCTCTTTCACTTTCATCAAGAAGCTCTTTAGTTCTTCACTTTCTGCCATAAGGGTAGTGTCATCTGCATATCTGAGGTTATTGATATTTCTCCCAGCAACCTTGATTCCAGCTTGTGCTTCCTCCAGCCCAGTGTTTCTCATGATGTACTCTGCATATAAGTTAAATAAGCAGGGTGACAATATACAGCCTTGACATACTCCTTTTCCTATTTGGAACCAGTCTGTTGTTGTATGTCCAGTTCTAACTGTTGCTTCCTGACCTGCATACAGGTTTCTCAAGAGGCAGGTCAAGTGGTCTGGTATTCCCATCTCTTTCAGAATTTTCCAGTTTATTGTGATCCTTTTGGCACACAGTAAGTGCTCAATAAATTTAGAGTTATCATGATTTTGAAGGTGTAAGTGACTTATTTTCATATTTTCTACAATGTCTCATATACCAAAGGTGATCAAAAATATTTGTTAATTTTAACTGAATACAAATGAACCATCACAATTACACAAAATGAAGTTTTGTCCTCATGAAGAGTGAAATCCCACCAAGATACCATGATCATGTGCCTTTATCAAGCACAAAACCATCCCAAGAAGTTGATACTCACCAGCCTGCATCCACTAGTAGAAACCAACTAGCTCCTCTCCCTTCAAAAGATTTATATCTCTTCCACTCCCTGGAACCTGCTGAATTAGAAGTCTTTTCTTCAATCTACACTTTGCCTGCCACTTTCAGAATCACCTGTTGTCCCAGGACTATTTCTCCATTTTGAAAATGCTTATGCACACAAGCCACATTGCATCAGCCTGGTTGGCCCAAATGTTTATATGTAGACGTATGATGAATCATCCCAGCACCTTAATATATTTGGAAAAGAAATGCTCCAAGGAAATTTGTTTTGAACCATGGCAAGCCACTAATATTAAAAACCTGTTGAGAGGACTTTTTCTAATTAAACATTGTGTTAAGTAAAGGTCATGCCCTCCAGATGCTATTTCCAGTTCCCAAAAGGTCCTGGAGCAGTTGTGCTCATGACATTCTTTTCAGTACCTGCTTCACTGCAGCACTGAGAGCTCTTCCCTTTCTCAAGTCGTCTTGCTCACAGCAGCTCAGCTGTGGTCCTGAGGCCTTGGGAGTGCCTGTAGAGCCCAGAAATTCCCACATAATGTCAGACTCAGAGAGGCCAGATGATATAGGTCAGGCCAACTTGCTCCAGGACAGTCATGAACCCCTGGCTCCCAGCCCATCAATTCCTCACTTTCCACATCATTGGGTTTCCAGGAAGAGCAGAGGAGGGAATACTCCAGCTATGACTCCAATGATACAATCTGAGCAATCCTTCTGAAAGAGTGGACCAAATAGGAACCAGCAGGTGAAATTTGCTTGGCATTTGAGGTGTGAGATCAATCCTTGAGCATTTTGCCAATGCTATTTTTTATTCTAACCAATACCCTTGTTAATTCTAAGTGTTCTTTTTTAGTTAGTTTTTCAATGATTCTGTTATATAGATCAGATAAAACTTCAAAAATAGTTTATTTATTCAGATCAATATAGACCCAGAGAAAAGCAATACCCTAAAAGAGTGCCCTATATTTGCTGGCTCATCCCAATAACCCCCTCACCCTCTGATTGCTTCTTTGAAGGAGGCTGAAAGGCTGAACTGTTCCCTATTTGTGCACCCCTGGGACATGCAGATGGATGGACGGATGGCCAAATACTGGTTCCCTTGGCTCATAGGTTTGTGTCAGCTTGTGATCTGGAAAAGAGAGTCCAGCCTTGGTGTTTTCCAATTATCTATGTATGCTATTATGTCAAAGGGAGAAAATATGAATAATTGACAGGATTGTGAGTTATTGAGTTCTTATTGTTGTCTGTATTATCTCATTTAATTTTTTTTAAATTGAAGTACAGTTGATTTATAATGTTCCAAGTACACAGCAGAGTGATTTAGCTAGGTTACTTCATTTAATTTTAATCTTATTCACACAAAACTTTATGAGGTTGACGTTATAATAGCCTTTTTTTTGCCATGCCACATAGCTTGAGGGATCTTAGTTCCCTAACCAGGGATCAAACTCATGCTCCTTGTAGTGGAAACTCAGGATCCTAACCACTGAACTGCCAGAGAATTCCCTAAAATATCTATTTTAAAGATGAAGAAACTGAGTCTTGAAGTGGTTAGGTAAGCTGTGCAAGTCACATGGTTAAAAAGCAAAAAAGCAAATCTGTCTGATTCCCAAGCTACCTCACTACAGGGACTCCCAAAAAGTCTCTGAAGAAAAGCAGCCATGCCTATCTAATAGATTTTTTAGAAGCCAGTGATAGCATCAGCCTTTACAAATGAGAACCCTGGAACTGTGAGTAGAAGGTCAACTTCCCCCATCAAAGGACCAGGCTTTCAACCTCCCTGTTACATGCTCTTCCCCACCTGCACTGTTCACCCATGGTTCCACCTGAGGATAAGAGGAGAGACCTCTACTAGGAAAAGGAGGTGAGATCTCTACTAGGCCTACCAGACTCAGAATAAGAGTTGGTCTGGATTCTCTTTCTGCCCTGACATTTTATGCCCCTGTTACTGCTTTTGGAGACCAACGAATTTAGTAAGGCAGCTTCCTCCCCATCCCCCACCAAGTTCTTGAGCAGCAGTTAGAAGAGATAACCTAAGAAGCCCCAGTGCTCTGCAGCTTCAAAGAAAATCTCTTCTCAATTCACACAACACACTTTGACAAGTCCCACAAACATATTTGTATTGCAACTTCCCACAGGAAAAACAAAGGAGAGCATTTACACAGAGGATCATCTCATAACTTATTTTGCAACACAAATATATATTGATCCTTTCCAGCATGTCAGGCCCTGTACCTGGCACTAAGGATATACCAGGCATGGACAAAGCCTCTGCCCTTCTGAAGCCAGAGGTGACAAACAAGTCCACAGATCATAAACAAGCAGACTACTTTCAGAATTTTATTCTGGATGTAAAGGCAGTCTTTAACAGATTGGAGAATTCCCAGCAGGGGAGGGTCATGATGCAATTCACATTATAAATATTCCACTTTGGCTCCTATATGGACAATGTATATGGGGTTACTGCCCACGTATGATGCTACTCATCCCCCCACTGGAGGGAAAATCTGCCCACAAACCACTCCCAGACAGAGATGAATAACATCATACTTCCAGAATTCTCAAGAGGCTAAGGATTGAGGGAGCCAGAGGCCTCTCTGTCCATGGAACAGTGACAGACCTAAGGCAGGATGAGCAGCCAGTAAAGCCCCATGCGGCAGCCAGAGAGTCAGCTTTTCCAGAAGGCCCAGGGCTCATTCACGGAGCCCCCAGAGAGCTCTTCCTATTTTTTTTTTTTTACATGAAACGTGCTCTTTACTAATGACCCCATCGACTGTAGCCTACCAGGCTCCTCTGTCCATGGGATTTTCCAAGCAAGAACACTGGAGTGGGTTGCCATTTACTTCTCCACCCCAGAGAGTTCTTAATCACAGACTGAAAAACAGTCATCTGGAAATATTGCCCAGATTGACTCCATGGATGTGAAAGCATCAGGTGTGGACCAGCTGCCTCTTCTAGAAGCACAAAGCACTTGAAATCACTAATTTTAATCCAGTTACTTTCAACCTCAGCTCTAAGGGGGCAGCAAAGATTTGGCAGGAATATTAATATTAGTTGATACTTTCTGAGCACTCACTAACTGGCAAGAACTAACCATTATCATCCCCATTTTACAGATGAGGAAAACTGAAACACAGGGAGGCAATTCATATTTGTTGAGCACCAGTCATGTGGAGTTCTGGCCAAGAACTTTCCCAATATCACCTTTGCAAGGCCTTGCGTAGCCTTGCAAGATGGGCAGTACTGTCCTCATTTCATAGGTGAAGAACCCCAGACTCAAGGGCATTATATCAGTTTCAAAGGCCAAGAAGCAAAAAAAGTTAAAGAAGAAGGGTTCAGCCTAGACTCACTGTACTCTACATGACCCACTGAATCCAAAATGGAAGCTGGAAGAATCAAGACAAAAGCCAGGTCTTCTTGCTCCTTGACTGTTCTAGCCATTAGATGACTTCACTTGCAAATGGCAAATAGGGAGTGTGTCATGGTTTCTGCTTGCCAAAGTCAGGCCTGCATAAAACCAAGCCATGCTGGGGCACAGGGAAACTGTGTTTCTCAGCACTGCCAATTACAGTAAGGTGCTATTCCCCTGCCATTAGCATCACTGAACTTCTTGCTTGTGGTGACAATCCCTATACATCATGACTGTTTCCTCTTCCAGGAATGCCAGCTGAGACCACTGCAGCCATCTGTTCCATGATCATGGGGGGAGTGTTTGAGAAGTTTCCTAAACTGAAAGTGTGCTTTGCTCATGGAGGTAAGACCCTATCTGTATTGGTCAGCTTGGGTTGCCAGAACAAAATACAACCACAGTCTGGGCAGCTTAAACCACAGAAATGTGTTTTCTTAGAGTTGTGGATTTCCAGGATCATGGCGCCAGCACGGTTAGTTTTTGGTGAGACCCTTTTCCTGGATTACAGAAGGCTGCCTTACTATGTCCTCACCTGTCCTTTTCTGTGTGTGTTCACAGAAAGAGAGAGAGTTTAGGTGTGTCTTCCTCTTCTTATGAGGACCAGTCCAAGCTTATGACTTCATTTAACCTTAATTATCTCAGTAAAGGCCTTATCTACATATACAGTCACATTGGGGATTAGGGACACAATTTTGGAGGGATACAATTTGGTCCTTCTAGTCACTGTTCTAGTTATAAAATATATGATGTTTCAAGGACCAAATCCCACTTTTGCAGACAAATTTAGTTTGGCTGGCACAGTTTACTTGATTTTGCTTTGGTTTTTATTTAAATGTCTGTTAGACCATAAGCTCTCCAGTTTGCAATAGTCTTTACCATTCACTATTGTTTAGAAATAGGCCTGTTTCATTCCTTTACATTTCCTGGCTGGTACCTATAGGTAAATGAGTTTGGAACTCTTGGTTACATACACACAATATCCAACTGTACATACTGTTCTCTAATCTGCTTTTCCTTCTCATCAGCATATAGAGACATCTTTCAATGTCAGTGAGTACAGACCATCATCATTTTTGATGGTTGTATGTATGCTGCTGCTGCTGCTAAGTTGCTTCAGTCGTCTCCGACTCTGTGCGACCCCATAGACGGCAGCCCACCAGGCTCCCCCATCCCTGGGATTCTCCAGGCAAGAACACTGGAGTGGGTTGCCATTTCCTTCTCCAGTGCATGAAAGTGAAAAGTGAAAGGGAAGTCGCTCAGTCGTGTCCGACTCTTCAAGACCCCATGGACTGCAGCCTACCAGGCTCCTCCGTCCATGAGATTTTCCAGGCAAGAGTACTGGAGTGGGGTGCCATTGCCTTCTCCGGGTTGTATGTATAGCAATATGTTTTATGGATATGCCATCATTATTTAAATATTTCCCAAATGATAGGTTGCCTCTGTATTTTTCTATCGTAAGACACTTCATTTTTAAAATCTTGACCACGTACCTTTACACACTTGGCTTCTCTCCCTAGGATGCATTCCTTAAATCTGAATTTCTAGATGAGTTATCTTCATTCTATATTCTGGCTCCTTTATTCTGGGTCATCTCTCAGCATTTGGAACCCAGTAGGTCCTCTGTAAATGTAGTTAACTAGCTGGGCTATAGGAACTTCTCCTTGCATACAACATGAGGATTGAAAAGAATCCTTTTCAAGTAACACTAGTCTCTCAGGAATGCGTTTTACTTGCAGGTGGTTCCTTCCCCTTCACAGTTGGAAGAATCTCCCATGGATTCAGCATGCGTCCTGATCTGTGTGCACAGGACAATCCAACCAACCCAAAGAAATACCTTGGTTCCTTTTACACAGACTCCTTGGTTCATGATCCTCTCGCCCTCAAGCTGTTAACAGATGTCATAGGAAAGGTAAGCCAGAACTGCTATTCAGATAACTTATGGGGAGTAGAGTGCAGGATCAGCAACCAGTTGCCTGGTCTCTCTCCATAAAAGGGGTATGGGAGAAGAGGCATTAGAAGAAAAAAAGGGACATTAAAGTACGGGATTAAGTTTGCTCACACGGGGTATCCTATCCAGAATCTCCTTCAACACAGACCATGTGTCACCAGAAAACCATCATGGATGTATGCCAGGGAAATCCCAGATAACCCACGTGGCTAGTAGCTCCCTGATAAGTTCCTCTTCCTATGGTCACCTGTGTAGTGATCCTAAGGAAGTGACACGTCATGAAGAGGTAAGCAGGAAAAAGCCACCAGTTTTGAAGTCAAATACACCTGAATTAAAATCCTGGCTCCACGTCTTATGAATTAGGTAAAGTGTGACTCTGCCAGGTGGTGCTGATGGTAAGGAATCTTCATGCTAATTCAGGAAACATTAGAGATGTAGGTTCAGTCTCTGGGTTGGGAAGATCCCCTGAAGGAGGGCATGGCAACCCACTCAATATTCTTGCCTGGAGAATCCCATGGAGAGAGGGATCTGGCAGGCTACAAGTCCATGGGGTCACAAAGAGTCAGACATGACTGAAGTGACTTAGCATTCATGCAGAGGACTCTAACTGTCCTCATCCACTAAATGAAGGAAACTGGGACATTAAAGGGAGGGGATGGCCCTGGTCAGGGAGGCAAGGGAAGATACTGAAGGGTCTTAGGCACTATTTGAAATGTTTCTCTGGCCTTTGTCTTGAAAACAATTCTCTCGTTTGGCCAAAAAAATCAGCACAGTAGTGCTTTACATCTCACAAGAAAAAGTCCTTCCTCTGTTGTGTCTGCTAACAGCTCTCCTGTTGATAGCATCTACATATTTGAAGGCTGGCAATGTGGTACTTGGATTGAGAGTACATTCCGAGACATTTACAATCTTGTTTAGCAGAGAAAGAGGTCCACTATTTGAAAGCTGCAAGTAGTGTTCTATCTCCAGAATGGAGACTACATCTCACTTTAAAGCTGTTTCTCTGGCTTGAGAAGCTCACTAGAATAAAAATGTTGAACATTCTGGTTTGGGAATAAATTATGTGACTGAGCTCTGTTTCTGAGCCTTCTGGCTTTTGCGTTGCCCCTGCTGAAATGGAAACTTAGCTAGTTGTGACTTCTGATTATTACTGGTTTGGACAAAGGGGCTATGGACAGGTGTATAAGTAGGAAACTACAAAATGGAGAAACTGAAAGATACTGTGAGCTCTGAACTTCAGGCAACAGAGGACAGGGACTAGGAAATTGATGTGGAATTGGGGAAAGGGTCATTCTCACTACCTCTCATCAAGCGTAGTATCCCTGGTATTCCTGACATTGGCAACTTCAGGAAAAAACACCCTCGGCAAATATTAATACAACAACCATCTTATGAGGAATATCATTAGCACCTTTAAACAGAATTCAGGGCAATATACATTGGCCAGGAGGTCACAGCAGAAGAGGAAGAACATGGAAAGTGCCTTGTGGTAACCAGTGGATAGACTAGTTAGTAAGTACATCCCTTTTATGGACTCTTAGAAAAACTCAGAGGGGACTTTGCAAAATTGCAAAGGTGCATTCAAACTATGAAGACTTGAGCCACAGAAATGTGGGCGTCAAAAGCAAATGTGACCTCATTTTATGTGACTTCACATGCTGGTGAATCTAGGACACAGAGGCAGTATATATTAATAATTTAGGATTCTCTTTAAAATATTAATGTTTCTTCATTTTGGTTATATTCACATTATCAAAATCCTTCAAAAACAATTCCCAAACCAGAACAGCTAAGGAAAGTCCTAGCATGACAGCCAGTCTAGACAGAAACTGTCCAAATTAGAGCTAGAGGAGGGAGGTTAGAGCTATCGAGCTGTGGAGGGAGGTCCAGGACAGATAAAATGAAATGGATGGATTATTTGATGTGTTTGAATTTGAAACAATGATCACCAGCCAGGCATTCAACAGATC
>NW_024070211.1:73515404-73547806 GCF_014754425.2 Oryx dammah
TTGAATTTGAAACAATGATCACCAGCCAGGCATTCAACAGATCTATTAATGCATTAGGAACAAACAAGCTGTACATATATAAAAATATAGCAAATGAAACAAAGGAAATAACTCCAAGAAAACAAACATCCATACAAAGACAGATAATCACTGCATACTACTTGACTCAACAGTGAACAATATTTATATTTCTAGTGTAAATATTAAGCATTAACTTAACTGAAAATTGTAATTGTGCTAGGAAAATGCAGGAGGGAAGTTGGGGTAAGAAATTCTCCATGATCATAATGGGAAGTCAGTAAATACTCTAAAGCTAATAAACCAAGAAACAATATTATAATCTTATTATCTGGGTCTGTGAGGGTGATTATCAGAAGATTCATGTTAAAAGGTAAAAGAGGCTGCTTTCAGCAACAAGAGCTGGGAAAGTGGACACAGGACTGTATTTTATAAGAAAGACATTAGTAATAGTTAATTGTTTAACTATGTACTAAACATAGTTAAAAAACCTTCTCTGGTGGCTCAGACAATAAAGAATCTGCCTGCAATGCAGGAGACCCAGGTTCTATTCATGGGTCGGGAAGATCCCCTGGAGAAGGAAATGGCAACCCACTCCAGTATTCTTGCCTGGAAGATCCCATGGACAGAGAATCCTGGCGGACTACAGTCCAGGGAGTCGAAAAGAATCAGACATGACTGAGCGACTAATACTTTCACTTTCAGTTAACTATGTATAGGTGTTATTTTGATAAATCAAAATTCTAAATAATACCTTAAAGATAAACAGATATATGTCATATATACACCAAAACCATTTATTGCACCCCAAAGAAAATGGCAACCCACTCCAGTGTTCTTGCCTGGAGAATCCCAGGGACGGGGAAGCCTGGTGGGCTGCCGTCTATGGGGTCGCACAGAGTCGGACACGACTGAAGCGACTTAGCAGCAGCAGCAGCAACTACTTCTAAAGTTCCCTCCAAACAGAAGACTTAAATTATATAATCTCTTAGCTTCCTCCCATCTCTAAAATTCTTTGCTTTTTCTCTGTCTACTTATTTTTAAGTAGACAAAGAATACTGATTATATTTTACTGGTCTATCACTGTGAAAAATATGAAAAAAAATTATTGCTTCCCAGTTTTAACAGTATCAGGGCTTCCCTTGTGGCTCAGCTGGTAAAGAATCTGCCTGCAATGTGGGAGACCTGGGTTCAATCCCCGGGTTGGGAAGATCCCCTGGAGAAGGGAATAGCTACCCACTCCAGTATTCTGGCCTGGTGAACTCCATGGTCTGTATAGTCTATGCCGTAGCAAAGAGTCAGACACAACTGAGCGACTTTCACTTACACTTTAACATGATCATAGAAAATTCACTTCATATATTTAGGTAGATAGATTTTGAGAGGTCTGTTATCCTCCCCTTATGATTGCATCATAATTTTGGCTAGATCCAGTACTAAGCTCTTTGCTGCAAAAGAAATTGCCCCAACTCAGTGGATCAAAACAACAATAAACATTTATTATCTCATATGGTCTCTGTGTCTGGCATTTAGGAACAGCTGAGCGGTCTCAGAATTTCTCACAAGGTTGCAGGCAAGTTGTCAGTCAGAGCTGCAGTCACCTGAAGGCTCAACTGGGGATGACAGATTTATTTTCTAGGTGACTTTTATACATTACTGGCACATGGGTGCTGGACTTTGGCAAGAGGCCTCACTTCCTCCTCATCTTGGTCCCTCTAACTCTCCCTCTGGGTCCCTCTAACTCTCCTAAAGTATCCTCACAACATGGCACCTGGCTTTCCTAAAGAATGAATGGTCTGAGAGAGAAACGGGTATAGGACAGGAAAAGAGAGCAAGAGAGAGATGTGTATCAGGCAGAAGCTGCCCTTTTATGACCTACCCTCAGAAGCAAGTCACTAAATCTGGCCCACATTCAAAGGGAGTGGAATTCAGCTCCACCTTTTGAAGGGAGGAGTATCAAAGAATTTGAAGACATATTTTTAAACTACCACACTATACACTGGTGACAAATTATTTATGAACTAAGTAATTCCTCCTAAATGCAAAATATCTTTAGTCCTCCCACAACCACCTCAAAGTCTCATCCATTTATAGCATAAGCTTAAAGTGTAGTATGTTTCTCTCAGTCTGAGAGTACAGAGCTAACTTCTTTGCCAGCACATACTCAACTATAAAATGGTGAGACAGGCGAAGGGTAGGTGCTTCACACCCTCCTTTCCAAAAGGGGGAAATCAGGAGATTTAGAGGAGTTACTTGTCACCAGCAAATCTGAAATCTATCAGGCACATGTTGACAATTCCTTGATTAGAACTCAGAGCATAGAATGATTCTCCAGTCTTGCTTCTACTCTCTGAGTCATCCCTCCTTTTCCATGAAGGGTAGCCCATGTTTGTGGCTGAGTAGTTTCTACAGACTGCTTTATGCTCTCCACAACTTTGGAGGCCCAAAGGCTTCATTTAGTTCTAGCTGTTCCTTTAAATCCAAGTTGGTGGTGTTTCTGCAAATACAGTTCTCTTTGCAGGTCTTTTATGAATCTTATTAGGCTTCAGGTGTGTGTGTGTTAGTCACTCAGTCGTGTCTGATTCTTTGCAATCTCATGGACTATAGCCCACCAGGCTCTTCTGTCCATGGGAATATCCCAGCAACAATACTGGAATGGGTTGCCATTTCCTTTTCCAACATTAAGCTTCATACCATTGCGCAAAAGCCTTACCCACAAATTTCTGAGAAAAGACTTTCTCTACATTTTCTGCAAAGGCTGCTGAAGGACAACACTCTTAAGCTATGTAGAAGCCTTTATTGTCTGATGGTTGTTCTTTGAGGCACTGTCTTAAATCTTTTGAAGTCATAACAAATATATTGTACTTACATCTTGGCTTCATTTTTAGACTATATCTTTCAGACTGCACCCTGCTCTTAATGTTTGCTGAAAAGCTACCTCTAATTTTAGCATCATTTGCCATCAGAGGGGCTGAGAAATTTCAAACCCAACAATTCCTTTATTTATAATGGTGTTGGTTTAGTTGCTAAGTCATGTCTGACTCTTGTGACTCCCTGGACTGTAGCCCTCCAAACTACTGTCCATAGGATTTTCCAGGCAAGAATACTGGAGTGGGTTGCCATTTCCTTCTCCAGGGGATCTTCCCAACCAGGGATCTCCTGCACTGCAGGCAGATTCTTTACTGACTGAGCTATCATTCCTTCCTTTAAGGCACTCCGCTTTGCATTTTACTATAGGCAGTGAGAAGCAGGCATTCAGCACTTCCAGCACTGTCTGGAAATTTCCTTTGTAATGTCACCCAGTTGATAAATATAATTTCTACTTTGCATATTACTGTTGGTAACAATATTGCTTTTTTTTTTTTTTTTTTGGCCACAACATAGCAAGGATCTCCTTTCCTCTAGTTTCCAATAACATCTTCCTTATTCTCCCAAAATCCTTGCTGGTAACTTTCTCACAAGTTATCACGCTTTTAATAACAGTCTTAACAAGAGTCTTCAGTCCTTTCACTATCTCAAGATCCTTACAACTTCCTCCGACCAATCCGTTCCAAAACCACTCCCATGTTTTTAAGTTTTCATTATGGCAATGGCCTACTTCCAGGTACCAAAATCTATATTAGTTATCTATTGCTACATAATACATTAACTTAAAACTTAGATTAGGTTTGGGGCTTCCCTGTTGGCACAGTGATAAAGAATCCACCTGCCAATGCAGGCGATGCAGGAAATGTCAGTTTGATTCCTGGGTAGGGATGATGCCCAGGAGAAGGAAATGACAACCCACTCCAGTATTCATGCCTGGAGAATTCCATGGACAGAGGAGCCTGGTGGGCTACAGTCCATGAGGTCTCAAAGAGTCAGACACAACTGAGTACGCACAACCAACCAACTAGGTCAGGTTTAAAACCACAATGAACATTTATTATCTCATTCATTTCCTCTGAGTCAGGAATCCAGGAATTCCATGGCTGGGCAATTTGGATTCAGGCTTTCTTATGAGGTTCAATGAGACGACTACAGCCCAACAATATCTGTCTTTCATTCTTTCACCTTTTAATTTTTTTTGCCCACTACTTTTTACACTAAATTAACCCCAAACTCTCCACCAATTTTGTAACTTTCTTCTCAGAACATTTAAACACATTAAATACAGTAGTCTATTAATTCTTTCTTTTTGGAAAAATATCTCAGGAGTCTGACTTGCTCAAATATGGACTGGGTTGCTATTTAGACCTGCCGCTCAGCTGTCATCTTGAGATTCCCCCCTTTGCATGCCTCATGTACTCTCTCTCTCTCTCTCTCTCTCACTGGGTTCCCAGCTTCCTGAGACCCACAGTTTTCCAATTTCTTGCTTTAGTCCTTCATCTTGGTAGAGAACATCTTCTAATAACTTTCTAAGAAAGAGAGTATGGGAAATCAAATTTTTGAAGCCTTGATTATCTCAATATTTCTTTCTTCTTCCCCTGTTGTTCGGTTGCCAAGCCATATCTGACTCTGCAACCCCATGGACTGTAGCACGCCAGGCCTCCCTGTCCCTCACTATCTCCTGGAGTTTGCCCAAGTTCGTGTCCAGTAAATTGGTGATACCACCCAACCATCTCATCCTCTGTCACCCTCTTCTCCTTCTGCCTTCAATCTTTCCCAGCATCAGGGTTTTTTTTTTTTTCCAGTGAGTCAGCTCTTTGCACCAGGTCGCCAAAGTGTTGAAGCTTCAGCTTCAGCATCAGTCTTTCCAATGAGTATTTAGGATTGATTGGTTTAATCTCCTTGCTGTCCAAAGGACTCTCAAATGTCTTCTCCAGCACCACAGCTCAAAAAATCAATTCTTTGACACTCTGTTTTCCTTATGGTCCAACTCTCATATCTGTACATGACTACTGGGAAGACCATAGCCTTCACTATACAGACTTTAGTCAGCAAAGTGATGTCTTTGCTTTTTAATAAACTGTCTAGGTTTGTCATAGCTTTCCTTCCAAGAAGCAATCATCTTCTAATTTCAGGGTTGTAGTCAACATCCACAGTGATTTCTGAGCCAAGGAAGAGAAAATCTATCACTGCTTCTACCTTTTCTTCTTTCATTTGCCATGAAGTGATGGGGCTCGATGCCCTGTCTTTGTTTTTTAAATATTGAGTTTTAAGCTGGCTTTTTCACTCTCCCTTCACCTTCATCAACAGGCTTTTATAGTTACTCTTCACTTTCTGCCATTAGAATGGTATCATCTGCACATCTGAGGTTATTTCTCCCAGCAATCTTTATTCCAGCTTGTGATGTGCTCTGCATATAAGTTAAATAAACAGGTGAAAATATACAGCCTTGTACTCATTTCTCCACTTTGAACCAGTCAGTTGTTCCAAATAAGGTTCTAACTCACTTCTTGATCCACATACAGGTTTTGCAGCAAACAGGTAAGGTGGTCTAGTATTCCCACCTCTTTAAGAGTTTTCCACAGTTTCCTGATTCACATAGTCAAAGGCTTTAGCATAGTCAATGAAACAGTAGATGTTTTTATGGAATTCCCTTGCTTTCTCTATGATCCAGCGAATGTCAGCAATTAGATCTCTGCCTTTTCTAAACCCAGCTTGTACATCTGAAAATTCTTGATTCAGGTACTTGCTGAAGCCTAGCCTGAAGGATTTTGAGCATATTCTTCCCTTACAAAGAGTTAATTGTTTAGCTAAGTATATAATTCTAGCTTGGAACCTGTTTTCCTGATGAATTTTAAATACATTTTCACATTATATTTTTACTTCTAGAGTTGTTATTGAATAATAAAATGCAAGTCTAATCTCTGAAATTTCATATAAAACATACTTCTCTCTCCTTCACTCTCAAAGTTTCAAAGACTATAAGATTTTCTTTTTGTCCTGAAACTTCTTAGTAATGGACTGTTTCTGCCCATTATGCTAGCCATTTGGTGAGTCCTTTTATTCTGTAAATTTTCTTAATTTACTTCTTTAATGACTTCCTTCCCCTCCACCCCACCCCCTGTTTTCTCTTTCTGGAGTTCCTATTCTAAAGTTGAATCTTTTTTTTTTCTGTCTTATATCTCCCCTTTTTGAGCTTTTGTTTTACTTTATGGGAGATTGCCTCAACTTTATTAATAAATCCTTCTATGTAATTGGCTTTTAATGTTTAATTTGTAAGATCTTGATGTTACTGTTCTTGTTCTGTAAACTTTTTTAAAACATCCTGTTACTGTTGAGTGAGTGCCATACCTTTTAACACTCTAAAAATATTAATAATTTTGGGAAATATACTTCTCCCCACAAGCCTTCCTGCAATTAGTTTTTTGTCTTTTAAGTCTCAGTATTTCATATTAAATGCTTTCCTTAAATGTCCATAATCCCTGGCTGTCTATTTATACTTAAGAGTGGTCACTAAAAAGATGATTGGAAGTCTCTGCATATGGATGGGACCTGTCAAGTGGGGTTTTCTCGAGTAATCCAACTGGGCCATGTCCTTTGGAAATTCTAGATATTTGGTCTTTCCTTTTTGATTTATCACATTCCCAGAGAAGTTCTTTCAATTTCTTACCTGAATGGTAAAGTCCTCAGTCACTCAGTCATATCCGACTCTTTGCGACCCCATGGACCCCATGAGGCTCCTCTGTCCATGGAATTTTCCAGGCAAGAACACTGGAGGGGGTTGTCATGTCCTACTCCAGGCAATCCTGATCTAAGGATTGAACCTACATCTTCTGCATCTCCTGCATTGAAAGGCAGATTCTTTACCACTAGCGCTACATGGATTAAAACCAGGAAAGGCCTGGTTGCCAGTATTCTAGGAACTGAGTGGAGAATAAGGGCTGGGATGCTCAATTTTTAATAAATAAACTTTTGCTTTCAGAATATGCCATGCTCTCAACTGTGCCTGGTATCTTCCAGTTTAGAGACTCTCTCTTTCACCCCCTTTTGAGGCTAACTGACCAATCTTGTCAGAATGAGGGGAAAGCAGACACTGGACTAAGCAGTGAGGGAGGTAGTCTAGGGTCTAACTGCTTCTGCAACAGGCTTGCAGTGAATCCTCCTGTTGTTAGTTCAGTCTTTGTCTTGACTCCCAGAGGTACCTGGTGCTGTCTATTACAGATATTTGGGGGCTTGGTGATATAAGCCAGATTACTTTTTGGCCGATCTCATACTAGCTAGGAATTTCTCTTTCTTGGTCTTCTAAAGTTAGTTATTGTCCAACAGCTTTCCAGTTTCTGAAATTTTCTTATTTCTTCTGTCTTGTTCTCTTTGTCCTTGTGGGTATACGCTTTTTAAAATCCACTTTACCATCTATTTCATGGGGTTTCAAATTGTGATTCTTAGATCAATTCCAGGCCACAAAGATTTTGTTACCAGTCTATGATAAGAGGAAGAATTTGTGCCAGAATGTAAACTGATTTACTAATGACACAGTTTAGTTTAACTGACTTTTGGGTTTTTTTTAATATTTTATATATTTTTAATTATTATTTATTTTTAACTGCACTGGGGCTTTTTTGCTACACGTGGCTTTCTCTAGTTGTGGTGAGCAAGGGCTACTCTCTAGTTGTGATGCACTGGATCTTCTCAATGCAGTGCCTTCTCATTGCAGAGCACAGGCTCTAGGCCAAGTGGGCTTCTGTGGTTGCAGCACTAAGGCTCAGTACTGTGGCTCTTGTGTTCTAGCACACAGGCTCAGCATTTGTGGTACATGGGATTAGCTGCCCTGCAGCATGTGGGATCTTCCTGGACCAGGGATACAACCAGTAACCCCTGCGTTACAAGACAGATTCTTAACCACTGGACCATGAGGGAAGTCCTGACTTTCTTTTTAACAGCAAGACTTTTTCAGTAAAGGAAGTGGTGCATTGATTTACATTCTAGGGTAAGCACCTTATGTCATCATGCACAAGTGGAAGACCAGTTTGGATACATGTAATAATACTAGTCTTGAGCTTTCCTCCCTTTCTCTAATGACATTTATCTTACCTATATCTCATCCTCCTATGGCCCAGCTTCTAGTTCTCTGAAGTCATATTCATGGTTACATGCAGTAATAGGTTAGCAGAAACTACAGTAATAGAAAGGGTCTGGCCAGATTTTCAGAATTTAAAGAATATTCTAGTACTCTCTCTGGCTTAGATTGAAGGTAGAAGGAAGAAAGATGATATGCCTCTTTCTGAAGTAATGATGTAAAATAAAGCTTGGATCTTCTCTGGCAACTTCATCAAAAGTAAAGAGGGAACAAGATAAAAATAAGGAAGAACCTAGAAAGTCAAGCACATGCCCAGAGCAGGATGCATTCTCAAAAAAGACACAATAGGGCCCTATGCTTTAATCTCCCCCTGATCTTTAGGTTCAGCATCAGCAGGAAGTGAATGCCAAGGCGAGGTTGTAAATGGCCTGGCCAAGTTTTCAAGGAAGGCCCATCACAGAGCCATCTGCAAAGACCAGGAGAGGTTTTTTCCTTGTCCTTTTTTCATTCTCTTTTTGTTCTGGGAATTTAAATAACTCTTTATCCAAACATGAGCTGACACAAGCTTAAGTAACAGAGACTTCAGAGAGCATATATAACAAAGAATGCCTTTCAAAATAGTTTGAAAAGTCACTAAATAAACAATTCAAAGCACACAAAGAAACAACAATGAACCCTGAGAAGAAGGAAGAATCTGCTTACCAAAGTTACCATATCACGATATTCAGAATGTCTAGTTTTCAGCAAAAAAGACGCACGCAAAGAAAAAAGAAACTGTGGCCCATTCCTGTGGGGGAAAAAAAAAGAAACTAACAAACTGTCATTGGAGAAACATTGGCCTTACTAGACAATGATTTTAAATCAACAGCCTTAAATATGATCAAGAAATAAAGAAAAATCATAGACCAAGAACTAAAGGAAACCAGGAGACTAATGTCTGAACAAAAAGAGACTAACAATAAATATATAAAAATTACAAAAAGAAAACAAACAGAAATTTTGAACCTGAAAAGTACAATAATTTTAATGAAAAACTCACACGAAGGTCATACACCCAACAAGAGACTTGTATTCAAATATATAATAATCTCATATATCTCAAATTCAAATATCTCATAATTCAATAATAAAAAGGCACATAACTCAATTAAATTGAGCAAAGGATCTGAATAAATATTTCTCAAAAAAAGATATTAGTATATAAATGGCTAACAAGCACTGGTAAAGATGTTCAACATTACTGGTTATTCAGTTCAGTTCAGTTCAGTCGCTCAGTCGTGTCCAACTCTTTGCGACCCCATGAATCGCAGCACACCAGGCATCCTTGTCCATAACCAACTCCCAGAGTTCACTCAAACTCATATCCATTGAATCAGTGATGCCATCCAGCCATGTCATCCTCTGTCGTCCCCTTCTCCTCCTGCCCTTAATCCCTCCCAGCATCAGAGTCTTTTCCAATGAGTCAACTCTTCGCATGAGGTGGCCAAAGTACTGGAGTTTCAGCCTTAGCATCATTCCTTCCAAAGAACACCCAGGATCTCCTTTAGAATGGACTGGTTGGATCTCCTTGCAGTCCAAGGGACTCTCAAGAGTCTTCTCCAACACCACAGTTCAAAAGCATCAATTCTTTGGTGCTTAGCTTTCTTCACAGTCCAACTCTCACATCCATATATGACCACTGGAAAAACCATAGCCTTGACTAGACAGACCTTTGTTATTAGGGAAAGGCAAATCAAAACCATAATGAGATAACCTTCATCCTCATCAAGATGACCATAATTTTTTTGAAATGGAAAATATTGACAAGAATGTGAAGATATTGCACACTGATGGTTGGAAGATAAAATGGTTATCTTCCATTAGCTGCTGTGGAAAACAGTTTTGTAGGTCTACAGAAAGTTAACCATAGAATTAGTATGTTCCAACAATGCCATTCCTGGGTAGATATCGAAAAAGACTTGAGACCAAGTATTCAAACAAATTCTTGTATACAAATGTTGGTAGTAGCATTATTGCAAGAGCCAAAAGGTAGAAACAAACATCCATCGATGAATGAATAAACAAAATGTTGTATATCCATATAATGGGATATTATATTCAGCCATAAAAAGAAATGAAATACCAATATAAGCTACAACATGGATCTTGAAAACATGCTAAGTGAAAGAAGTCAGACACAGAGGTCATGTATTGTATGATTCCATTTCTTTGAAGAATCTAGGGTAGATAAACCCACAGAGACAGAAAGCAGAATAGTGGTTGCCAGGGGGTGGGTAGGAATGGAGAGTGACTTCTTAATATGTACAAGGTCTCCTTTGAGAGTGTAAAAATGTCTTAGCACAGGATAGAGATGATGGTTGTACATCACAAGAAAACATCAGAGTGGAATCGTACTAGATGTGAATGTACTAGATGTCATCACAGTATACACTTTAAAATGGTTAATTTTATGATTGCAAAGTTCCCCTCAAATTTTTTTTTTAATGAAGAGGACTCTGTCTGCAAGAGAGACTTTCAACCACCCAAACTAAAGCATCTATTTATATGTTATTTTGTATAAGCTTAAAAGAGAAACCAGAAACACCTGTTCTGCAAAATAGAAAGTATTTTATCTGACAGCAAAATAAATGGCTCATTTATAGAAATAACAATGTTATTTGGGGGCATTTTACGGACCAGTTTTTACAGTGAGCATACGTGTGATCTTGTCTTGGGCATTTGAATCTATGGGTTAAAAAATGGACCTAAAACTAGAGACCAGTCAGGCGCAAAAGCCAAAGCTTTTTCTTCATTCATTTTCTAGGTCTTCTGACTAATGTTCGGCACTGCTCCATTTTAGGATTCTAAAGCAATGAAAAGGTCCTGTATCACCAAAGATGTGATTATATCCATTGTAGGTGGTGGAGTATACCATATGTATTAGAAATGTTTCCAATCTGACTTGAAAATTAACTGTATTTTAATACTTCTGTCTGTAAGTATTCTGGATAAGTGATGTTTTCTTGTGCACTGCAGTCCTCAGTAGAGTGGAACCCTTTTTGATGCCTGTAAGCTTCCCAAGAACAAGAGTTTAACTTACTACCTTCTCAAGAAGTTATGGTAAGTGAGAGACAGTTCAAGTCCTGGCTCTACTGCATGTTAGCTGGGTGAACTTCAGTATCAGGTCACTAATTGCCCTCAATCTCAGTTTCCTCAACTGTAAAACACAGATGATAGCCAGACAGAGTTGATGTGAGGAGCTAATATAACACAATGCCAAAGGACTCTCCAAATTTCAGTGCTTTTTGCACAGTGGGTATAAAGTTAATATTTGTTTAACTGAATTGTGTAATGATCTTGTGGATAGAAGGCTAATCTTGCTTTGCACTGATTGAATTAAATCAGGCCATTTCTCTAGGAAATAATGTCTCAGGAAACGAAGTGAATCCTTGATAAACTAGGATTTTTGTAATAAGCTATGTTGTAATAGAGGTGTGTTGTATTTACCGCAAGTGCTACTAATGAAATACGCTAATGAGAAGAGAGTTAATTGTTCCTTTTCCAGAAGACAAATGAATTCTCTTCCACTATTTGAGTTTCTTTAGTAAGTCACATCTTTCAGTGTTCACAGCATTCCCTGAGAATGTGAAAAGTTAATGCATCCCAGCAGGTGAGCAGTTTATTTCTTTTCCCTGGCAGGAATATTAACCACTATTATTATCACTCAGTAAGTCTTTGACTTCATAGGGAACGTGTGCCACTAACTTTGGGGAGGGCAATTATGTTGGGGCAGTGTTGGTGTGGAGAAATCAATCAGGATTAGCCACTGCTTTCCTGCCTAATAAAGAAAGCCAGTACCTGTTGAGAAGGTTTAATTTTAGAATCCTAGAAGAGTTAGCCACACTACCCAAAATATCAACTATTAGAATTATTCCTTTGAGTTTAGTAGAGTCTTTAGAAAGGGCCCACTAAAATGTAGATGTTAATAAATATTACTGCAGCAAATATCACAGATATCCTTAAAAAAATGGTTCATAATTATGGCCAGTCCCAAAGGACTAGAAGTCTAGATCACAGACAAGAAGGAAAAAGAAAGAACAAAGTTCTAGCTTTTGGAAGGCTAGGACCAGGTATGTTACTTGGAAGCCTGAGATATCACGAGAACCTTGGATATCCTACAGAGCTTGTATCAATGGGAAACGAGGCAACAGTCATCCAAGACCATATCCTATGCTTCCTTAACCAGACTGTGCATCCATTTAGAACACAATCAATTTGCGGTTTTAGTAGGTGATAGAAATAGCAATAGGGGCTGTCCTGGTGGCTCGGTGGTAATGAAAGTGCCTGCCAATGCAGGAGATGTGGGTTCAATACCTGGGTCAGGAAAATCCCCTGGAGAAGGAAATGGCAACCCACTCCATTATTCTTGCCTGGGAAATCCCACGGACAAAGGAGCCTGGAGGACTACAGCCCACAGGGTCACGAAAGAGTTAGACACGACTTAGAGAACAAAACAAGAAATAGCAATACAAAAACTATTTTTAACTCAATAAGTATTTATTAAGCATCTATCAAGCAGAGACTGGTATCAAGCAATGGAGCAAGTGACCTTCATCCTACAGGACCATTTGACTCTGAAGGAATCTCTTCTCCCCATCTCTTCCCTGTACTATCCCTTCTCTGAATAAGAAATCCAGTTAACAAGAACTTTGCCTCCAGTTTTTTTACGCCTACTTCCCTCTCCCTTAAGAAATCACTAACAAGTTAGAAATGGTCAAAAGTTTATCAGAAGGTATCAATAAAAGGTGTTTAAATGGATAATAGGTATGAAAAATTTACAAATTAGATTATCACAAATGGATAATTAATCTCCTATAGAGAGGAATTGTGAGCAATAGCTATTAAATAATAATTAAATACTGCCAAACCATAAGTTGTACCTTCCCTGGTGACTCACAGAGTAAAGAATCTGCCTGCAATATGGGAGACTCAGGTTCGATCCCTGGGTCAGGAAGATTTCCTGGAGAAGGGAAAGGCTACCCACTCCAGTGTTCTTGCCTGGAGAATTCCACAGCCAGAGGAGCCTGGCAGGCTTCAATCCATGAGTCGCAAAGAGTCAAGACATGATTGAGCAACTAACACAGCAAACCGTAAGTCTGGTGTTCTGCAACAGGCTTCCAAAATCAAGTTAGGCAGGAGAACAAAGAAGTGCCTTAACCAGGAAGAATGAATTGCAGAGGAGTGATTCATTTCTGCTTTAAAATCATTTGCTTCCTTTACCATAGAACAGAACAGACTCCTCCATGCTTAAACCATATTTATATCTGAGAAGGCCGTAATACTTGGAATGGAAGAATTCCTGACTAGAATGAAAAATCATTTTCTAGGTTTCAATTTCATGTTAATGTGGTTGACAAATGTAATATAAGCATGGGACTTTTTAAAAATTATGTTATGTTTTGCAATTGTAAACAACTTTAGCAAGAGAAGTAGAGATAAGGACGAATGAACCTCCAGTGAATACCAAGCTGGCAGTTCAGAACAAGATCAGCTGTTGGCACAGATGTGAGGAGACATAACTTTGGGTCTTTAGGGTTTCTATCAGCAGGTGTATTTATTTGCTTGGTTTTATATAGTACATGAATACAGGAATCTAGAGATAGAATTGTAAGTCTATCAAGGCCTTCCTTTAAACTTTAGTATATACTTCTCCACATTATTTCATGTAAATGTAATCATAAAACCTAGGAAAATCTTTTTTCTGGTAGAAATCAAAGTGTCATTTATCCTCACAATAACTCAACGTGAGAGTACTTAAAATACATTTAATATATTTTGTATGAATGGTGGACAGATGTCACAACATTTTTGTCAAAACCCACAGAATGTACAACACAAAGAGTGAGCCTTACTGTAGGGTACAGACTTTAGTTAATATTAATAATAATATTTAACTATGGACTCCTGGAAAAAACACATTAATATTTAGGCCTAGTAACAATCTGACTTCCCTCTTTCATATATTCAAGCCTTCATCCCTTCAACACACAAAACCACTCTCAAGACTGATTATAAGCATAGGTCAGAGTTTTATTTCAAATGAAGAGGCTTTCTGAAAAGCCCAATTCAAAGATTCTATCTTGGCAGAGTCATTTTATAGGGGAAAAATGGTTAGACAGTTATTATTAGACTATGTTTTAAAAACGGAGATGACTATCTAGTTAAGAACAATTAGCCTCTTTGCCTCTTTTTATTGGTTAAAGTTCTTAGGTTAGTTTTAAGACTAATAGTCAACTGAATGGATTTCCTAGGAGGGGATTTTGGCTTCCTTGGTGGCTCAGTGGTAAAGAATCTGCCTGCCAGTGCAGAAGACCCGGGTTCAATCCCTGGGTCAGGAAGATCCCCTGGGGAAGAAATAGCAAACCACTCTAGTATTCTTGCCTGGAAAATCCCATTGACAGAGGAGCCTAGAGGGCTATAGTCTATGGGGTCACAAAAGAGTCAGACACAAATTCACAATTAAACAGCAGCAAACAGCAGCAGGAGGGGCTTTTAAGCTCAATAAAGTCTATCAGAAAATTGCTCAAGCAGTTTATCAAGAATACTAAACTACATATGTAGAAAAAGCACTCAACAAACTCCAACAGTCTTTCATGATGAAAACACTTAAAAACTGGTAGAAAGGAAGTTCCACTATCTGATAAAGGACATCTATGAAAAATCCACAACTAACATCATCAGTTCAGTTCAGTCGCTCAGTCGTGTCTGACTCTTCGCGACCCCATGAATGGCAGCACGCCAGGCCTCCCTGTCCATCACCAACTCCTGGAATTCACTCAGACTCACGTCCATCGACTCAGTGATGCCATCCAGCCATCTCATTCTCTGTCGTCCCCTTCTCCTCCTGCCCCAATCCCTCCCAGCATCAGAGTCTTTTCCAATGAGTCAACTCTTCACATGAGGTGGCCAAAGTACTGGAGTTTCAGCTTTAGCATCAGTCCTTCCAAAGAAATCCCAGGGCTGATCTCCTTCAGAATGGACTGGTTGGATCTCCTTGCAGTCCAAGGGACTCTCAAGAGTCTTCTCCAACACCACAGTTCAAAAGCATCAATTCTTCGGCAATCAGCTTTCTTCACAGTCCAACTCTCACATCCATACATGACCACTGGAAAAACCATAGCCTTGACTAGACGGATCTTTGTTGGCAAAGTAACATCTCTGCTTTTGAATATGCTATCTAGTTTGGTCATAACCTTCCTTCCAAGGAATAACTGTCTTTTAATTTCATGGCTACAGTCACCATCTTTATTTTGGAGCCCCCCAAAATAAAGTCTGACACTGTTTCCACTGTTTCCCCATCTATTTCCCATGAAGTGATGGGACCAGGTGCCATGATCTTCGTTTTCTGAATGTTGAGCTTTAAGCCAACTTTCTCACTCGCCTCTTTCACTTTCATCAAGAGGCTTTTTAGTTCCTCTTCACTTTCTGCCATAAGGGTGGGTTCATCTGCATATCTGAGGTTATTGATATTTCTCCCAGCAATCTTGATTCCAGCTTGTGCTTCCTCCAGCCCAGTGTTTCTCACGATGTACTGTGCATATAAGTTAAATAAGCAGGGTGACAATATACAGCCTTGACGTACTCCTTTTCCTATTTGGAACCAGTCTGTTGTTCCATGTCCAGTTCTAACTGTTGCTTCCTGACCTGCATATAGGTTTCTCAAGAGGGAGGTCAAGTGGTCTGGTATTCCCACCTCTTTCAGAATTTTCCACAGTTTATTGTGATCCACACAGTCAAAGGAGAAGCTGAAGTTGAATGGTTCTATGAAGACCTACAAGACCTTTTAGAACTAACACCCAAAAAAGATGTCCTTTTCATTATAGGGGACTGGAATGCAAAAGTAGGAAGTCAAGAAACACCTGGAGTAACAGGCAAATTTGGCCTTGGAATACGGAATGAAGCAGGGCAAAGACTAATAGAGTTTTGCCAAGAGAATACACTGGTCATAGCAAACACCCTCTTCCAACAACACAAGAGAAGACTCTACACATGGACATCACCAGATGGTCAACACTGAAATCAGATTGATTATATTCTTTGCAGCCAAAGATGGAGAAGCTCTATACAGTCAGCAAAAACAAGATCGGGAGCTGACTGTGGCTCAGATCATGAACTCCTTATTGCCAAATTCAGACTTAAATTGAAGAAAGTAGGGAAAACCACTAGACCATTTAGGTATGACCTAAATAAAATCCCTTATGATTATACAGTGGAAGTGAGAAATAGATTTAAGGGACTAGATCTGATAGATAGAGTGCCTGATGAACTATGGATGGAGGTTCGTGACATCGTACAGGAGACAGGGATCAAGACCATCCCCCATGGAAAAGAAATGCAAAAAAGCAAAATGGCTGTCTGAGGAGGCCTTACAAATAGCTGTGAAAAGAAGAAAAGTGAAAAACTAACATCATACTTAATGGCAAAAGATTGAAAAGTTCTGCTCTCACCACTTCCATTCAACATTGTACTAGAGATTGTAGCCAGGGAAATTAGGTAAGAAAAATAAATAAAAGGCATAAAAATTGGAAAGAAAGAAGCAAAATTATTTGCAGATGACATGACTTTGTATATACAAAATCTAGAGAACCCATAAATAAAGCATCAGGGCTAATAAAGAGATTCAGCAAGTTTGTAGAATAAATACATAAAATATATACAAATATATAAGACAAATATACAAAAATTACCCACATTTCTATATACTAGCATTGAATAATCCATAAATGAAATTGAGACAATTCCATTTACAATAGCAACAAGAAGAATAAAAATACTTAGCAGTAAATTCAACTAAACAAGTGAAGACTTGGACACTAAATTACAAAATACTGTTGAAGAAAATTATAGAAGACCTAAATAAATGAAAAGACATCCCATGTTCATCTGTTGGAAAACTTAATGTTAAATGGCCATACTCCTCACATTGATCTACAGATTGAATGCAATCCCTGTCAAAAATGCAGGGTTTGTTTTGTTTGTCTTCACAGGAATTGACAAGTTGATGCTAAAATTCATACAAGGGACCCAGAATGGACAAAATGATTTTGAAAAAGAACAGAATTGGAGGACTCACACTCTCAATTTCGAAAGTTTCTACACAGATATATAGGATAATCAAAATGGGTGATGGTGGCTTAAAAACAGACATAAAGATAACTTATTCTGAACAAAAGTACCAATACAAATCAATAAAGAAAGAATAGTATTTTCAATATATTGTAGTGGCATAATGGAATATCCACATGCATAAAAAGAACAATAATTTTAAAAAAATTTTTAAAAAAAGAATAATAATTAAGTTGGATCTCTTCTTCACACTCAAAATACACAAAAGTTAACTCAAAATGGACCAAAGTCCTAGAGGGAAGAGCTAAAACTACAAGCTCTTAAAAGAAAACTTAGTTGCAAATCTTCTTGACATTTAGGCGATAATTTCTTGACTATGACACCAAAAACACAAGCAACCAAAGAAAATAATTAAATTCATCAAAATTCTAAAATTTGAGCTTCAAAAGATACAACCAATGAAGTGAAAAGACAACCCACAGAATGAAGAAAATATCTGTAAATCATACATCTGGTAAATCTCTAATATTTAGAAAATATAAAGAACTCTGGCAACTCAACAATAAAAAGGAAACACATGGGCTTGAATAGACACAAAGGACATATAGATATTCCTTCAAAGACATACAAATGGCCAATGAGCACATGGAAAGATGTTCAACGTAATTTGTCATTCAGTTCAGTTCAGTTCAGTTGCTCAGTTGTGTCTGACTCTTTGCGACCCCATGAATCGCAGCACACCAGGCCTCCCTGTCCATCACTAACTCCTGGAGTTCACTCAGACTCATGTCCATCGAGTCAGTGATGCCATCCAGCCATCTCATCCTCTGTCGTCCCCTTCTCCTCATGCCCCCAATCCCTCCCAGCATCAGAGTCTTTTCCAATGAGTCAACTCTTCACATGAGATGGTCAAAGTACTGGAGCTTCAGCTTTAGCATCATTCCTTCCAAAGAAATCCCAGAGATGGGCTCGATAAAGGACAGAAATGGTATGGACCTAACAGAAGCAGAAGATATTAAGAAGAGGTGGCAAGAATACACAGAAGAACTGTACAAAAAAGATCTTCACGACCAAGATAATCACGATGGTGTGATCACTCACCTAGAGCCAGACATCCTGGAATGTGAAGTCAAGTGGGCCTTAGAAAGCAACACTATGAACAAAGCTAGTGGAGGTGATGGAATTCCAGTTGAGCTATTTCAAATCCTGAAAGATGATGCTGTGAAAGTGCTGCACTCAATATGCCAGCAAATTTGGAAAACTCAGCAGTGGCCACAAGACTGGAAAAGGTCAGTTTTCATTCCAATTCCAAAGAAAGGCAATGCCAAAGAATGGTCAAACTACTGCACAATTGCACTATCTCACATGCTAGTAATTTGTCGTTACAGAAATGCAAATTGAAACCACAGTGAGATATCACTTTACACCTACCATGATAGCTATAGTTAAAAAAATGGACAATAACAAGCATTGGTAAGGATTTGGAGAAATTGGGACCTTCACACATTGCTGTTGAGAATGTCGAATGCTGCAGCCACTGCGAAAAACCGTTTCTCTGAATGTTAAATATGGACTTATCATATGATCCAGCAACTCCACTCCTAGGTATATACCCAGGAGAAGGGAAAAGGTTTTCATATGAAAACACTTGTTCAGAGAAGCATTACCATAATAGCCAAAAAGTAGAAACCACCACATATCCATCATCTGATGAATGGATAAACACAATGTGGTATATCTATTCAATGGAATATTATTTGACCCAAAACGGAATGAAGTACTGATTCAGACTATAGCCTGGATGAACCTTGAAAATTATATACTAAATGAAGGTGACATACCGCATGATTCTATTTACATGAAATATCAGAAGAAGCAATTCCATAGACACAGAAGATAAATTAGTGTTTTCAGGGGCTAGAAGGAGGAGGTAACAAGGAGTGCCTGCTAATGAGTATGCAGATTACTTTAAGGTGATAAAAATGTTCTGAAATTAGTGGGAATGAGAACACAAATTCATGAATATACTAAAACACATTGAACTGTACACTTTTAAAGAGTGAATTTTGTGGTATGTGAATTATATCCCCCAAAGAGGAAAAGGGGCATCTCCTACAGCCCTGAATCCTAGTCTTCATTTGTGGGGACACCTAATATTACTTGTTTCTTGGCAGCTGTTGCTGCCGTTGTTCAGTTGCCCAGTCATGTCCGACTCTTTGTGACCCCGTGAACTGTAGCACAGCAGGCATCCTTGTTCCTCACCATCTTGTTTCTCAATAAACTATCTTGTTTCTTGGCTACCGTTTGTGAAATAGACTTTACCATACAAATATATTTGTGTTTCTATAGGTTCCTTATTAGAAACAGAAATATGAATACAGCAAATTCATTGTCCTAGACTTTGTTTTCCCCTCTTTATAACTTTCTTTTTTTCTTATTAATTATTTTTATAGGAGTATAGTTGCTTTACAATGTTATCTTAGTTTCTGCTGTATATTAAGTGAATCATATTTTATTATATACATATACATTATGCATCATACATATACCTATATCTATTCTTTTCTAGATTCTGTTCCCATATAGGTCATTACAATACAGAGTAATGAAAGGAGTTCTCATTCCAATCCCAAAGAAAGGCAATGCCAAAGAATATTCAAACTACTGCATAAATGCACTCATCTCACACACTAGCAAAGTAATGCTCAAAATTCTCCAAGCTAGGCTTCAACAGTACGTGAACCATGAGCTTCCAGATGTTCAAGCTGGATTTGGAAAAGGCAGAGGAACCAGAGATCAAACTGCCAACATCCGTTGAATCACTAACAAAGCAAGAGAGTTCCAGAAAAACATCTACTTCTGCTTTACTGACTATGCCAAACCCTTTGACTATATGGATCACAACAAACTGTGGAAAATTCTTCTGGTCTGGGAATACCAGACCACCAGACCTGCCTCCTGAGAAATCTGTATGCAGGTCAGGAAGCAACAGTTAGAACTGGACATGGAACAACAGATTGGTTCCAAATCAGGAAAGGAGTACATCAAGGCTATATATTGTTACCCTGCTTGTTTAACTTTTATGGAGAGTACATCATGTGATACGCTGGGCTGCATGAAGCACAAGCTGCAATCAAGATTGCTGGGAGAAATACCAATAACCTCAGATATGCAGATGACACCATCCTTATGGCAGAAAGCAAAGAATTAAAGAGCCTCTTGATGAAAGTGAAAGAGGGGAGCAAAAAGTTGGCTTAAAACTCAACATTCTAAAAACTAAGATCATGGCATCTGGTCCCATCACTTCATGGCAAATAGACGGGGAAACAATGGAAACAGTGAAAGACTTTTGGTTTTTTGAGCTCCAAAATCACTGCAGATGGTGACTGCAGACATGAAATTAAAAGATGCTTGCTCCTTGGAAGAAAAGCTATGACCAACCTAGACAGCATATTAAAAAGCAGACATTACTTTGCCAACAAAGGTCTGTATAGTCAAAGCTATGGTTTTTCTGGTAGTCATGTCCAGATATGAGAGTTGGACTATAAAGAAAGCTGAGCCCCAAAGAATTGATGCTTTTGAACTGTGGTGTTGGAGAAGACTCTTGAGAGTCTCTTGGACTGCAAGAAGATCCAAACAGTCAATCCTAAAGTAAATCCGTCCTCAATTTCTGTTTTGTAAAAAGGTTCATTTGTACCATTTAGATTACACATATAAGCGGTATCATATGATATTTGAATTAACTTTAGTAAATTCTATTTGACAGCTATTACATTGTATTTTCTCAATTACAAGATTCATTCACAATGTAGTGTTAAGTGTCTGCTGTGAAGATCATTCCTCTTTACAATATAACTTGGTGATTATTTCATTTCAGCATATGCAATTATCCTTCATTCCTTTTTATTTGGGGATATGCTATAATTTAATTTGATAGTGTTTTGCTACTACAATAATGTTGCAATTAATTTCCTTGAAATAGTTCTATTACATGCATATGAGTGGGATACTTACCAGAAGTAAAATTTCTAGTTGAAAATATGTTCCTATTTTATTTCAATAGATGGATTTCTTTTGATTATTAGTGTCTCTCTTACTAGATTATGAGGTTTCTGAGGAGAGGGATTATTTCTGTCTTTTTCTCCAAAATTTGTCCATTGAACACTGTATACTATGCCATTACACAAATATATCATATTCTTATCCATTGTATTTTTAAAAATTAAAGTACAGTTGACTTACAATGCTATATTCATCTCAGGAATACCTTTCATCACTTTAATTACATCATGCCATTCTTTTCTGGCCTGCAGATTTTCTGCTGAAAAAACAGCTGATAGCCTTATGGGATCCCCACGTATGTGACTAATTGTTTTTCTTTTGTTGCCCTCAAAATTCTCTGTTAACTTTTGCCATTTTAATTATGTCTTGGTATGGATTTCTTTGGGTTCATCTTGTTTTGGACTCTTTATGTTACCTGGACCTGGAGGCTTGTTTCCTTCTTAGGGACGTTTTCAGCTATTATTTCTTCAAATACTACTTCTATCTTTTCTCTCTTCTCCTTCTGGGACAACTATAATGCAAATGTTAGTACACTTCTTGTTGTCCCAAACGTCCCTTAAACTATCCTCATTTTTTAAAATTATTTTTATTTTTCCTGTTTGGCTTAGGTGATTATTACTGTCTTCCATATCACTTACCCATTCTTCAGTATCATCTACTCTACCAGTGACTCCCTCCAATGTATACTTCATTGCTGTTATTGTATTCTTCAACTCTTATTGGTTCCTTTTTATAATTTCTAACTCTTTGTTCAAGTTCTCTCTTGTTCATCCATTCTTACCCTGAGTTTGGTAACCATCTTTACAATCATTACCTTAAACTCTTTCTCAGGTAGATTGCTTATCTTCATTTCATTTAGGTCTTTTTCTTCAGTTTTGTCATGTTCTTTTGTTTGAAACATACTCCTCTGTCTCCTGAATTTGCCTAAGTCTCTAAGTTTACTCCCATGTATTATGTAGTTGGTTACAACTCCCAATCTTGGAGAAGTGACTTGTCCTAAGGAAGCCCAGCAGCATGTTCCCCTTTGATCACCAGCGTCAGATACTCCAGGGGTGTCCCCTACATGGGCTGCATGAGCCCTTCTACTGTAGCAAGGCTGGCTGTTGCAGATGTGCCGGTACTTGGGGCTGACCCGGGCGCTACCAGGCTAGAGGGACAATTCCAAACAAGCAACCACCAGGGCCAGTGTCATCATGGTAGAGAGAGATAATGAAAACAGCTGCCACAAGCATGTCAGTTCCCAAGGGGAGTCCCAGCTGCCCCCTGTTTCTCCACAAGACTCTCTAAGATCAGCAAGTATGTCTGACCCAGACTCCTTTCAAACTGCAGCTTCTGCACAGGGACTTGGAGCAAGTAAGTTTTTGCACATGCCCTTTAAGGATGGCCCTCCAGCCTCTAGTTCTAAACATAGGCCCCACTGGTTTTCAAAGCCAGACATTCTGGGCGCTCATCTTCCCAGTGCAGGACCAGGCTGATGACCTCAGAGTAGGACTTGGACACCTGGCTCCTCAGATAGGACTCCACAGTTGATTTTCCTCCTGCTTGTGAGTCACCATGCCAAGAATGTGAATCCTGACAGCCCGTGTCTCCACCCTCCTACCTGTCAAGTTGTGGTTCTTTATGTCTTTTCTACTAGCCTTCAGGTCATTTTCAGAGATAGTTGCCCTGTTCAGCAGTGTAATTCAGGTGTGACGGGGGATGAACTCGGGATCTTCCTATTCTGCCATCTTGATCCCTCTCTGTCCCCATTTCTGTTTTGTTGACCCGGGCAATCTAGATTTTAGCACACTACTTGACATACTGCTTTATGTATTTGTAGACAGACAAGCCTGTGTGCTTTCTCATACAAAGTGTCAAATAGAACTTCAAAGCTACATCATTAAAAAACACAATCTAGTTTACAGAGATAGTAATTGTTTGGGGGAGGGTGGGAACTGGTTAGTTTTTGTTTTCTTTTCATTCATTTCATCCAGTTGTTAGTTTTTTATGTTTTCCTTTCTAACCCTAGTATATTTTCAAGAATTGTGGAGTCAATTGCAATGCCTCATTTTAAGAAATATAGAATCATTAATTTCATCTGAAGACATTAGCATGTTTTATTAAATAAATGCCGGCTTCTTAGATTTGAGTATTCTGCAATTCAGTTCCTTAGGAAAAACAAGGGAGGATAGAGGTTTATTTGCAGTTTTAAGAGACCTAATAACGCCACCTGCTGGACAAAATGTCAAATACAATTTGAAGCCGTTAAATCCTAAAACTTCAAATCAGTTTGCTTCCATTAATCAGGGAAAAATTTGTTATTTTACCATAGGAGTGTTCGTAAATATAATTAAGTTTATAAGAGGTTCTTTGATGCTTTAAAAAAAAGTAGGGATAAAATTTTTCTTTTTTTAGGATAAAGTCATTTTGGGAACTGATTACCCCTTCCCACTAGGTGAGTTGGAACCTGGGAAACTGATAGAATCCATGGGAGAATTTGATGCAGAAACCAAGGTATGTGCCTTTTACTTCATGATCTTATTCCTGAATTTTCCTGATCTAACTGTGTTTGGTTTCAGAGCACTTTGATATGGGATAGCAAAGGACAGAGAAATTGTTGCACTTAGTATTCTTAGAACTGTTGCTTGATCTTTAGAAATGGCTGATCTATTAAAGAACAAAGGAAAGTTAAAAAGCTGAAAGTGAACCTAGTACAACTAAATTCATAAAGACAAGAAAGAAAACGGTAAAGAAGCATATTATAATAATATATTTAGATTTGCATGTTAGATGAATAAGAAAACATGTTTCCATTACAAATCTACCGATCTCCAAAGTTGTAATGATTCTAGTAATTTGGATATCTAGACTCAAGTCTTGATTAACAGGACTCAAGGATGCAGAACCCTCAAGCAACTGGATTTTGTTTTTCTTTCAGCATTTGACTTTTAGGGTGGCTAAATGTGTCTTAATGCTGACACTTCCTATTCTGCCCCTCAGGTTCCTGAAGCAACATGAGCTTAAAATGAGGCACTGTGTCCCCAGATTTCCTCTCCTTTGCCATCCCCTTCACATCCCATGGGCTTCTCTGGTGGCCCAGATGGTAAAGAGCCCACCTTCAATGCTGGTTTGATCCCTGGGTCAGGAAGAACCTCTGAAGAAGGAAATGTCTACCCACTCCAGTATTCTTGTCTGGAGAATTCCATGGATGGAGGAGCCTACAATCCATGGAGTTGCAAAGAGTCAGACATGAGTGAGCAACTAACATTTTGACTTTCCCATCCTACACTGGTAAAGAATCCACCTGCCAATGCAGGAGGCAAAGGAGACGAGAATCAGACTGACTGAGTGGCTGAGCACGCAGATCCCATTCCACCCCCGCTCACAACCCCAGACTTCACCACTAGGGGCCAGGGATGCCAAAACGAACACAGGGAGATGTAAATTCTTAAAAAATTTTACAAAAGTCTCAGTCATAACCCTTTTGTATGAGACTTGACTTTCTTCTAAACTAGGATCCAAAAGTTCTCTTCAACTCTGATTCTCTACTCTAATTGTTAGGGATGCAGCTCATCACATCTTCTTAGACAGCTTGAAGCACATTAACAGATGCCAAGAAGAGTACATTTTAATATATACTAGTCACAAGTTATTAACTGGGAAACCTCAGACTGCTTTAAACAGGAAGTGTCTCCTTTGGCACTTACCCACCTTAAGGAACTAAAAATCCTGAATTGTTAAATGGTAGTGGTGGTTTAGTCACTAAGTCGTGTCTGACTCTTGCAACCCCATGGACTGTAGCCCGCCAGGCTCCTCTGTCCATGGGATTCTCCAGGCAAGAGTACTAGAATGGGTTGCCATTTCCCTCTCCACGGGATCTTCCCGACCCAGGAAATTAACCCAGGTCTCCTGCATTGCAGGCAGATTCTTTACCGACTGAGCTCATATAATTGTTAAATATATACTTATTACAGTAGAAAGCAATACTAAGATTTTCTCTTTTTATATCAGAAGTTGAAAATGAAAAACTTCCTATAACATTAATGAAAATTAAACTAAAACCAGACTACCCCAAGTATCCTGTTGTTGTTGTTCAGTTGCAAAGTCATATCCAACTCTGCGACCTGTGAACTGCAGCATGCCACGCTTCCCTGTCCTTCACTATTTCACAGAGTTTGCTCAAACTTCATGTCAAATATCCTGATTAAGACTTTAGTGATATAATAATAACTATTATATGCCTTTTGTTATTTAATTTTGTCTATCACTTTCAAATTTTCAGAAAATCTTGAATAAAAATTTTATGCAGTCAAAAATACATGATATTCTGTAACATTACATGTTACTCATCATAACATTGTAATAAAGACTAAAAACAATCTACAGGGGAATAGTTCAATAAATAATAGTATGTCTATACAATGGAGTCTATATGGCCATTCAGTTCAGTTCAGTTCAGTCGCTCAGTCATGTCTGACTCTTTGCAACCCCATGAATAGCAGCATGCCAGGCCTCCCTGTCCATCACCAACTCCTGGAGTTTACTCAAACTCATGTCCATCAGGTTGGTATAGCCATTAAAAAGTATTAAAAATCAATTTCTAAGATATATTAAGAAAGGTACCAAAAATGCACATACTTTCATTTGTAAATAGCTCACTATCCATTTGTGAAAAAAAATTATAAACCTATGTATAAGAATTTGCTTATATATAAATAAAATATCTCTAGAAGAACAGATAAGAAACTGATAAGTCTGGGAAGAAAAAGTAGTGGTTGGGCAGTACTAGTAAAAGGAAATGTACATTTCTTATCTTTTGAATTTTGAGCCACATGAAGGTAAAATTTCACTTAAAATTTTCTTTAATAAAATAAATAAATCCATTTGATGAGCACAACAACACTGGGAGATAGGCAAATGCATTCCACCAGGCAGATGCAGAGGAGGAAAACAAGACAGGTGTTAAGTGATTTGCCAAAAGGATATAACTGCTGGATTATAGCACATAAACTCAACTCCAAATCTCCTAACTCCAGGATCAGGTCTCTATCCAACACACCAAAATGTATCACCTTCAAAGGATACTTGGTACCAATATATTTTAAAAAGTAAAGCAAATAGTTTTTCAGAGCAGCAGCCATTATTTCTGAAGTCTTCCTTTAGAGAAGGATGACCCAGGGTGAATCACGGAAGAACCCCAAGTAAGAGGTCCTTGCCTCAAATTATCCACTCTGCAAGCCTATGTGAGAATCCTGATGTGGTCATGATATACAGACACACACTAATGGTATGGATGTTACACAACCCCACACATGTTTCCTTCTACCCTCAGCTGCATGCCTGTCCTTTGCAAGCTAGACATATATCAATTAGGGTATCACAAAGTTAACTCTCAAATCACAGGAGCTTTTTATGTGGAGCAGATCTAATCTATAGCTGGGGAGAAGGTGAAAAAAACTTGGCAGTCTTTTTCTCATGTGAAATTTATCAATGTACATATTTGTACAATATTCTGAGACTCCTATTCAGGGTCATGTGAAAGGACAACACATAAATGGAGAAGGTAGTGGTACCTAAGCTGTACCTTTTCTCTGTATTTGACTCCAAGTAATTCTTAAAACTCATTGGAGGGTCCTGTAGAAGTTACCAAAGAAGTCATTTTCCTAGGAGGGTTTTCCCTGTTAAAAGTCTCCTCCCCTCCTCCTACAACCAAATTTCAAAGTTAGATTTCAAATAAAGGGACAAAGGGGGAATTAGAGAAGGCAGTCAAAAGGTACACATTTCCAGTTACAAGATAAATAAGTACTAGGATTGTAATCTTCTTATGCTCATTCAGTCGTGTCCAACTCTTTTGTGACCTCATGTACTGCAGCCCACAAGGCTCCTCTGCCCATGGGATTTCCCAGGCAAGAATACAAGAGTGGGTTGCCACTTCCCTCTTCAGTGGCTCTTCCAAATCCAGGGATCAAACCCGTATCTTCTGCATTGACAGGCGAATTCTCTACCACTGAGCCACCAGGACTGTAATGTACAATAGGATAAATATAATTAACACTGCTATAAGTTACATATGAAAGTTATTAAGAGACTAAATACTAAGACTTCTTATCCCAAGAGAAAAAATATTTTTTCTATTTCTTTAATGTTGTGTCCATATGAGATGATGGATATCCACTAAACTTATTATGGTATTCATTTCATGATGTATATAAGTCAGATCATTATGCTGTACTTTTTTTTTACTTTTATGTTATTTTATTTTTAAAACTTTATTGTCATAATTTTTTAAATTTATTTTTTAATTGAAGGATAATTTGTTGTACATCTTAAATTTATACAGTGTTGTATATTAATCATATATCAATAAAACTGAAAGAACAAAAGAACATTCCTTTGGGGGGCTGAATATTCCATTTATGTGTATACCACGTTTAAAAGCCTACTCATCTGTTGATGTATACTTGTGCTGTTTCTTTCAGCTGCTATATAGCAGAGTATTATTATGAACGTTCCTTTTCAAGTATCTGTTTGATACTTTTATGGCATTGAAACATGTATACTATCATATAAGAAATGAATCGCCAGTCTATGTTCGATACAGGATCTGGGGTGCCTGGGGCTGGTGCACAGGGATGATCCAGAGAGATGATATGGGGTGGAAGATGGGAGGGGGGTTCAGGATTGGGAACTCATGTACACCCGTGGTGGATTCATGTCAATGTATGGCAAAACCAATACAGTATTGTAAAGGAAAATATAGTAAAAATTAAAATTTTTTAAAAATGCATAAAAAAAATAAAGTCTAAAAAAAAAAATTCTTTTGCATCTATTTAGGAGTGGAATCGTTGGGTCATACCATAATTCTGTTTATAATATGCTTAAACTTATCATTGTACTTACTATTTAATATAAAATGTATTTGCATAAATATTTCATTAGAAACTGCTACTATAAAAAACATAAAATTATATAATTTCTACATTAGCTATAATGTAAATAATACATTATTTACATGTTCAAAAATTTAAAACCTCTACCATGTTTTGTCTATGATTGTCAACATATTTGAGAAGTAGAGAAAATAATTAAAGCACAAATATACCACCCGCCATTCATATTTTTGCTTTTAAAATATTGTTCAATACAAATATATGAATATAATTTAAAAAATAGTATGGCAAACATGGGTCAAGAGATAATTGTTTAAACACCTCGTATTCTTCTCTCACATTGGGGAACTGAGTTTTTAAAAACCTGAAGACAGTTAGTAAGTACTTTAAAACAGCCATTAAATAATGCTTTAAAGTAAAACCTTTTCTTTTCTTTTTCAGGATAAACTCAAAGCTGGCAATGCCCTAGAATTTTTGGGTCTTGAAAGGAAACAATTTGAATGACTGAATTTGCTACAAAGGCAAATTTCAAGAAGACATTTTACTTTTGCTTTTAAATACGTATCACATATGCATTATTGAAATCCTATTTTGAACTCTTTTATCCAGAAATAGAATATATCCAAATACCCTAAACTATTCATAACAAAAATGATTCTCATGTTTTTATTCTGAAAAACAGTACATTATTTCATGTGCAAATCAAAAATTATTTTCCTACAGCCTTTAAAATTAATGGCAGAAATAAAAAGCAAAATGCCATTAATGATTCATATAAAAAAATAAGATTCATCCTAGAGGGTTCATGTAGGTTCTCTACCTTGAGCAAATATTTGTTAATAGGTCCCAAATAACCTATTTTCATTCACTTTAAATACCTTCCATTAGCTCAGAAGTGGGCTGGGAATGATTTAGAGTCCAAAAAAAAAAAAATACACATTTCCCATAATCTCTAGGAACTTATAACCCAATTAAGGAGGCAAAATACATGTTTGTGGAATAATTACTAAGCAATAAAAAACGCATGTCACAGAATTTCAGTTAAGAAAAATTCATTTGATTCCAACTTTGGGCACATCTTCACAGAAGCTGGAACTCGAGATGAGTCTATAAAGATGAATAAAGCATGTTAAGAGTTGGAAGATGGTAAATAGGAAGGCAAAACAATGGGAACATAGTTTCCATTTGAATAAGAACTTACCTATTCTGGAGAAAAGTTTCAGTATATAATTTACTTTTACCAGAAACTCTTTCCATTTGAAATACTGAGCAGACTGGGTAAAGCAAGCTGTGGAGGTTGAGCAGGGCAATACCAGGGTAGCCTGTTATACTCACTGCATTTCTATTCGTTCCACCTGGTCTGCTGAAGACGAACTTGGTTCTGGGAGGGGTGATGAGCATCTGTGGTTCATGTACCTCTGGCTGAATTCTAAAACGTAATTTTTCAAAATTACCCGCTTGCTCTAATTGTGGTTTTCTGGCTTGTTGTTTTTGTGTGGGGTTTTTTGGCCTCGCCATGGCATGGGGGATCTTAGTTCCCTGACAAGGGGTTGAATCCATGTCCCGTGCAGTGGAAACACAGTCTTAACCACTGGACCACCAGGGAAGTCCCATCCTCTTGATTCATTCATACTTCTTTTCCCTCCGATTAGTCAAGAGTTGAGTATGACATGTAATTTGCACTGATTTAATCTTTGCTAACCTACACTCATCTTATTTTCTTTATTTTAGTCTATAACTCCATCTCCTTCTTGCTTCTCCTGTTGCTTTCTAAAACTTTACCCACCCAACACTTTGCTTGTTACTCCAGTCTGCTTTAAAAGAAAGAGTTGAGTCAAACAGCAACATGAAGCGTATGTTATTATTTTTTACTTCCCCCTTCTTTAGGGGAAAATGTCTTGTTTCTTTTTAAATATTCTGTATTTGAGCACTTTTAACATAGTGTTTGATGACTGCTTTATTATGGAAAGCAACCTGATCATCTCATTCAATGTAATTTTAACAGATATATAGATAAAGACATAGTTTAAATAGATCTGGGGTATATTCATACTCATAGAGTATTTATGTGATATGCCAGGGTTGTAAGGCAGTTCCACACACTGGGGACATAGAAAGTTAACAAAAAGGATAAAATCTGTTCTCTGATGAAAGCTACAACCTGTAGGTAAGAAACTATAAATAAATAAAGGAGGGAGGACAAAGAAAGGAGAAATGGAGAGTAAGAGGGGAGGAGGAGGGAGGGAAGGAAAGGAGAGAGGGCGGAAACTTATACTGATAAACATTATGCAGAAATTAAAACAAGAAGATGTATAGAATGACTTGGGGAAGGATGGGAGATAAAACATTAAGTTGTAGGGCCAGAGAATATCTGTTTTAAGAGGACTTTGAACTAAGACTTGAGTAACAGAAAGAAATGGCCATGGAGAAGAGTATTCTGGGGAAGGGCTAGAGCAGCAAAGGTTCTGAGGCAGAAAAGATCTGGGGCAGAGCTTGTGAGCAAGGGAGAAACAGGGATGAAACTGAAAAGCTGGCCAGATAAGTAAGCTGTGGTCAAGAGTTTAGATTTTCATATTAAGTTTTTTAGTAAGCCAGTGGAGTTTTTAAAATAGGTTTGTGACATGCTCTGTCTTATGTTTTTGGAAAATCCCATGGATGGAGGAGCCTGATAGGCTGCAGTCCATGGGGTCGCTAAGAGTTGGACATGACTGAGCAACTTCACTTTCACTTTCCACTTTCATGCATTGGAGAAGGACATGGCAACCCACTCCAGTGTTCATGCCTGGAGAATCCCAGGGACGGGGGAGCCTGATGGGCTGCCGTCTCTGGGGTCACACAGAGTCGGACACGACAGAAGCGACTTAGGAGCAGCAGCAGCAGAGAATTATTTTAAGGCGTCAAGAAACGATGATGACTTGGGCAAGAGTAGTAGAACAGGGACAGTGACATGGGGTTGTAGGGAGAAGCAACAGCACTTGATAAATGTGAGGACAAGGGCAAATGGGAAGGAAAAAAATCAAGGCTGATTCCCAGGTGTCTGTGTGTGTGTGCACCATAGTTTGTTCAGTCTCTTACATTTGGACATTATATGTAATTTCCAATATTTTACAATTACAAATAATGCTGCAATAAAATTAGGTACATTTGTCATATCACACATAAGGATAATTCCAACATAGATTCGATCAAAGATTTAACTCTAAGATAAGGTGAAACTATGCAGACACTAGAAAAGATGAGAAACTTCCTCTTTAAACCAAATATAAAGAAGGGCTTTCTAATGATGTCCTTTCTGTGCAGTAATTCTGGGGACATTTAGCCTCTGTAATGTAGCTAAGGCTATTAAACTCATCCATATTTTAGACAGATGCCTTGACTCCTAGTTTTTTTCACTTGAGCATCTGCGTTGATTTATTTTACCATCATGAGGAAGACTGACAAAAACAGGTTTGGGAAGAAAGAGAATCAATAGCTCTGCTGTTGGCTGCTTCTGCTAAGTCGCTTCAGTCGTGTCCAACTCTGTGTGACCCCAGAGACGGCAGCCCACCAGGCTCCCCCGTCCCTGGGATTCTCCAGGCAAGAACACTGGAGTGAGTTGCCATTTCCTTCTCCAATGCATGAAAGTGAAAAGTGAAAGGGAAGTCTCTCAGTCATGTCTAACTCTTCACGACCCCACGGACCGCAGCCTGCCAGGCTCCTCTGTCCATGGGATTTTCCAGGCAAGAGTACTGGAGTGGGGTGCCATTGCCTTCTCCATCTGCTGTTGGGACTTACTATATTTCAGGTGTGTCTTAGACATTTGAGTAGGAATGTCCATAAGCAGTTAGGTACACTATTTTGGGGAGTTAAAGAGGGAAGTTGGGAAGAGGGATCAGTGTATAGAAAGTATTTAAAGAAATGAGACTGGATGAAATCACCAGGAGAAAAAGTAAAGCAGAGAACCAAAAGAACCTAAGACTAATTACTAGGATTCACCAGCACTGGAAACTAAGTAGTGCTCGGTGAAGTAGGAAGAAAACCAGAAAAAAATGTATTCAGAAGTAAGGGGGAGACAATGTTTCAAGAAGGCCTAATAGCTTTAGGCATTAAAAAAGAAAAAATATAAAATACTATGGTACTGGGCTTCTTTGGTGGTACAGGAGCTAAGAATCTGCCTTGCAATGCAGGGGACACAGGTTGGATACCTAGTCTGGAAAGATCTCAATGCTTCGGAGCAACTAAGCCCATGAGTCACAAGTACTGAAGCCCTTGCACCTTAGAGCCCATGCTCCGCAGCAAGAGAAGCCACTGCAACAAGAAGCCCGTGCTCCACAACAAGAGAAGTCACTGCAACGAGAAGCCCATGCACCGCAGCAAGAGAAGCCACTGCAACGAGAAGCCCATGCTCCACAGCAAGAGAAGTC